>NC_139614.1:19596695-19752189 GCF_964270895.1 Podarcis filfolensis
CGGGAGGGCTCGCGCTAGGGATAGTGGGAGGAGGGGCGCCGAGAAACCGGCCTCTCTCGCTTCGGGTGACGTCACGACGCGGGGCCTGGCGCTTGTTTCCCCAATCTCGTTTCATCAGCTTCACTGGAGGCCCAGCTCTGCCAGGCACCGCCTTCCTTGCCCCTTGCCTCCTGGGAGTCGAAATAGGAACAGCTGTTTTTGTTCCGTGTTTTGAGCTTTGATTTTGGTTTTCCTCATCCCTCCCCCGTCTCTTTTCCCTTGTGTGCCTTTTAAAAACAACAACATTGTTTGATAGGGGGACTTGCCTTACTTCCATTGTAAGCAGCTCTAGGGGCCTTTTTTTGGCTGAAGAGCGTGATACAGATGCGCCAAATAAATTGATAAATAAAATAACTCGCATCGTGGGGATAGCGTCGGTACAGTTCAGATAAGAAACTTCACATGTCAAAGTACGCCCCATGTTATTTTTTAATGGGCAAGATTTTGGAGCAGGAGAATTCTAGACCTAAATGTTAGGGGGATTCCAGAAAACAATGGGGGGGGAGTTTAATGGATACATTATTTATTTACTTAGACTTTATTTCCACACGCACGCATGCATACTTGTAGCAGAAGAGGACTGATCATCAGTACAAAATATAAAATAAAATGGTTACCTGTTGAATAAAACAACAATAATTTTAAAAGAAAAAATACAGAAAACTTGCAATATGTAATGCATAACAGTTGAGGTAATTTTTACTGTACAGATAAATGGTGAATTGCCTTTAAAAACAAAAACAAAAAAACCCTTAATGTGAAATATGAAAGCTACAGCTTTACTAAGTTATACCATAAGGCTGCCACCTTTCCTGGCAGATGTGCTTCATTTAAAGGTAGAAACTATGTAGGTATAACTTATTACCAGCAGTAAAAGGGAGAGCTGCACCAGCTGAATTTTCCTTCCCATGGAACTGGGAGAACTCCAAGATAGTGTCAGGAAATGATGGTGTTCTTAAAGACTGCTGACTAAAAGTGCAGTTAAAGAACATGCTCTTACACATAACTCCCAGATCAGCTGAAAGATTATCTACCCTGTGTACATGAGTAGAAAAGCTTTGCTTCATTGAGGCGGTAATGATATAGCTCCTTGTCATTATCCAGGTCATGCAGAACACCTACTACATGTATTGCAAAACTCCAAGCAAAAGAGGATAGGCTTTGCAACATTCCTAACTGAATGTAAGATTGCATAAATTGGCAAACTACTTTTAGAAATGTTGTGCAGCCCTAATTCCATGAGTAATGCTTTGTGTTTATAAATGAGGAATCTATAACTTGATTGATTGATTGATTGTAGGTATTTTTATTTGTTGTTGTTTAATCGTTTAGTCATGTACGACTCTTCGTGACCCCATGAACCAGAGCACGCCAGACATTCCTGTCTTCCACTGCATCCCGCAGTTTGGTCAAATTCATGTTGGTAGCTTTGAGAACACTGTCCAACCATCTCGTCCTCTGTTGTCCCCTTCTCCTTGTGCCCTCAATCTTTCCCAACATCAGGTTCTTTTCCAAGGAGTCTTCTCTTCTCATGAGGTGGCCAAAGTATTGGAGCATCAGCTTCAGGATCTGTCCTTCCAGTGAGCACCCAGGGCTGATTTCATTCAGAATAGATAGGTTAGATCTTCTTGCAGTCCATGGGACTCTCAAGAGTTTCCTCCAGCCCCCTTCAATCATATCCAGAGTGGTTTACAAGAAAAAAAGAATTAAAATCTAAATACCCCCTGAAACATAATAAACTAAATTAAAAAGTACAGAAATCAGAAAACAACAAAAACAGCAACATTAAAATTGTGCAAGTAATGTGTTGCTATATTGTTTTAACTGTATCTTCTTTCTACCATAGGTGCACGAAACGTATTTAGTACCCTCTTTCTGCACTATCAAGTCCCAGGAAAGGTCAGAGCATCTAGACAGACAAAACCTTTCAATGACATTAATCCTGTATATACTGTACATGGAACTCAGTAATACATTTGTGAACACATGAAGAGGATTACAGTGTACATTGTCAGGCTCAGCCCTGTGAAAAGTTCTAGACATCCCATATTTTAGAACAGAATGGATGCAAGCAGGGGCGGAATGATCAAGCACACACAGTAAACCTTTCACACAAGGAGAGAATTGATGGACGGGGCTAAAATATTGTGGCCACAATTTCAGTGGATTTGGTCCAACATGAAAAAGTTAGAAAGGAAACTACCTAGAAGGACTACTAAGCTGATATCACATAAATAAAATCATTATCTGAGTGGAAAAGGGCAAGAGAGATTACATGTCTCAATAGAGTTTGAACAAGAGAACAGGTTTAAAACAAACAAGGAAAAGTACTTTCTTGACTAGTGGAAATCTCCAACACAATGTCATAACAGCCATATTGAGTTTAGAAAAAGATTAGATAAATCCATGGAAGATTTAAATATCAAGTTATATTGTATAGCACTCACACAAATTATATGCTTTCTGTATTCCCTATCAGTAAAGACAAAAAAATACAGTTAATAGAATATTGGTACCATGTGGTATCAATGCATACTGATTCTAGACATTGTTGAGTCTGATTATGGAGAGCGTGCCCTTACTCTGACATTTGTAAAGCTAACTTCCCTTTGCTTTTGGAAAGTCCCATCATCTTTCCATACTTGGAAGCAAAACACGTGTAAATAACTCTTGAAAGAAGATGGTTTTAGATTTCCAGGAAAAAGAATTGTTCAATTTAGTGGAATTTATATGTGGAAAATAATTTCCCTCCGAAATTCTCTCTAAAAGCATCATTTCCCAGGAAAAGTTATCTGAATTGTGCCTCACAAAATATACCCATAATATCTCAGATAACAAATGAGTTCTTGATTTTAAATGTTCAGCCAGCATGCTGGAGTTCTGTAATGTTTGGTTCAGGTCACGATAATGAACATACAAAACTGGCTTCAGAGGAGATGAAGAAATGAAACAAACATGTAGTCAACAAGTTACACAATTAAATACTTCCTGTAAGCAGTTAATATTGCCACAGTGACAGCCTTTCTATAACTGAGGTGAATGCACATGCATTAATTCAGACACATCAAGAAGACAGATGGAAGGAAAAGTTAACAAGCACAAGAGATAATGGCTTGAACAATGGACCAGAAACCGGGAAAGGTTTTGGGAGTAGGGCTCTTAAGGGAAACGGGAGCAACCAGCGTGACCTACAGTGACATTTTAAGCACTTTAATATGAATGAAAACAATACAGAGAAGAAACAAACAGGAAGAATCGGATGTCTTATCACATAAAGAATGCTACAACCAAATTGGCACCACAGTTACTTGATGGGACAATGCTGTCCATAAACTTTGGTACTTCAGGATAATATATTATCATTCTTATTTAATATTTATTTGGTACCAATAGCACTTGCCTCCATCATAGTGAGCAAATTCCAACTGCTGGCATCAGAGAGTATTAGTAGGCAGGAACTGCTGATTACTGGGCAGAGGTGGAAGGACAACACCTGGGAAATTATAGGATGAGGGCAAGAAATGTCACCCGAATAATCTTGACACGATTAGAACATAAGAAGCCTCCTGTTGGGTCAGACCAAAGGCCCATCTACAGCATCCTGTTCTCACATTGGCCAACAAGATGCCTATGAGAAGGCTGCAAACAGGTCATGTGTGTAATATATGTAGATTTCCTCCCTTCCCCTCAGAGAACCCAGATGAAGATCCACAAAATATGGGACCAGTGTATCAATATACAGTGGTACCTCGGGTTACATACGCTTCAGGTTACAGACTCTGCTAACCCAGAAATATTACCTCGGGTTAAGAACTGTGCTCCGGCAGTGTGGGGGCAGCAGGAGGCCCCATTAGCTAAAGTGGTGCTTCAGGTTAAGAACAGTTTCAGGTTAAGAACGGACCTCTGGAACGAATTAAGTAAACCCGAGGTACCACTGTACTCTGATTATCCTAATAGCACAAATTCCATCATGACACCACTATAACCAGGTGGTGACATCAGTTCCAGAATGACCTTGCAATTGTGTGGATCTCTTGTTCCTAGGGTGTGGACCAAGCCACTCCCACTCCTGGACCCTAGCATTTCTCTTCCCGTGAATGTCAGCCGAAGTGGGAATTTTCCATCCTGGTCCATTGGGGCAAAATCGGAGATTCAAAATTACTCCTTGTGATTCCTAGCAACTGATAAGAATGTGTTGACACCATGTAATTTATTTTATCATGATTTTTATCAGGATAATCTTTTGTAAACCATTTCGAGAGCCTCTCATAGCTGTAAAATGGGATATTTACAATAAATAAAATATACCAGACTCTGTACCCAGGGCTGTCATGATCCCAATGCCAAGGACAAGACATTGAGAGAGGTTTAGTACTGAGTGGTAAGTACTGGATGAATAAGAGAGCTGGCAAAGGATGTGGATCTGATTTGAGAAGTATGGTTCTGCTAAACTTCCAGCTTAAGAGGGGAGAAGGAATCCGTTTGACAAATAGAGAAAGGATATTTTAGGCATAGAGACCACAGAAGGAACTGAGGTGAGAGAAAGTGTGCAAATAAGGATGTCTGAAAGAGAAACACAAAGGTGACGATGGAGACACAGGTAAGGGAAAAAAGGCAGGCAGCTAACTTTAAAAGCAAAGACTAGAAGCTTGAGATCCAGGCAGAGCATGGGAGGGAATCCAGTGTAAAGACAACATGGGTGGAGACTGTTCCACTAACAGAGTATAATGAGTAGAGTTCATTTTTAATGTGCGGTTTTCTATTTTGTGGCTTCCACTATTCAAGGCAACTTGCAGCAGCAGCATGAATTAGAAAACACAAGGCATTTTTAAATATAAACACTTTGCCTCTCCTCCCTGCAAAAAGCCAGAATAGTACTAGCACAAACTATAAAGCACTCGAAAATAATAAAGTTGGTGACCAATGGGTATTTCTGAAAAGGTGTGCCACAAACAAGGCATCACTACATAAAAGACCCCATCTCTTGGTCATGAACTGCGTTACTTCTGAATGCAAAGGAGGAAACGGTTTGGGATGCTAAGGAAGGGAACACAGGGAGCTGCCTCACATTGAGTCAAACCATTGGCCCACCTGGATCAGTACTGTCAAGACCGGCTGGCGGTGTATTTCCTGGGTTTCAGACAGTACATTCCCAACCTTACCTGGAGATGCTGAGAATTGAACCTTGTACCATCTGCATTTGATTGATGCTTTTGAATTATGGTGCTGGAGGAGACTCTTGAGAGTCCCATGGACTGCAAGAAGATCAAACCTATCCATTCTTAAGGAAATGAGCCCTGAGTGCTCACTGGAAGGACAGATCCTGAAGCTGAGGCTCCACTATTTTGGCCACCTCATGAGAAGAGAAGACTCCCTGGAAAAGACCCTGATGTTGGGAAAGATTGAGGGCACAAGGAGAAGGGGACGACAGAGGACGAGATGGTTGGACAGTGTTCTCGAAGCTACCAGCACGAGTTTTGACCAAACTGCGGGAGGCAGTGGAAGACAGGAGTGCCTGGCGTGCTCTGGTCCATGGGGTCACAAAGAGTCGGACACGACTAAACGACTAAACAACAACAACAACCATCTGCATGCAAAGCAGATGCTCTGCCAATGAGCTGCAGCAGGGACAGATGTGGCAAGGACACGGACAGCTCTCTCTGATAAAAGCCTTTTTGGTCCCACATCAACTGAGTTGATTGATGGAAGGTGTTGTGTTGAAATATCCATCAATAGTACCTCCATCTTCCCATATCTCCAGATTCCCTGTTGAAAGAACTTTTTATGCTTTTAGGGCAATGTGTGGAAGATAGGCTGTTGCAGAGTAAGAGCCATGCATGACTGAACAGTACATCTTATCACATTTTTTGTGTTACTATGACATGCAAGTTGATGCCTTTTAAATTCCATTCTAAAAAGAAATAAATCAGAAGCACCTTCAAGCATAACTGTCTTGTCCAGTTTATTCTCCACAGCCCCAATCAGAACCTTACTTTCAACACTTTTGATTTATTTCTGTTTATTTCCAGTGTTTATTTTCGCTTGACAGGTCTGCAGAAAAGGAGGACATCTAGTGGGAAGAATAAGAGCTAAAATAGCAGCCCTGACCTAGAAATTCCAGACTTGGTTCCAGACCTCTAAACGAGAGACTGCAGTCACAATTTAGACCAGGGATGGGGAAACTGTGGTCCACCAGCTGTAGTTGCTCCCATCAGACTCAGCCAGCAGGCCCAGTGGTCAGAGCTTTAGTCCAACAACATCTGGAAGGCCACAGATTCCCTGTCCTGCTTTTATATCTAGTACATTTAGTTACCTCAGCTGTGTTTCTGAGCATATTCCTTTTAAATAACTCTCATTATTTCCATGTTTATTTCTCATGTATCTGAAGAAGTGTGCATGCACACGAAAGCTTATACCAGAACAAACTTAGCTGGTCTATAAGGTGCTACTTGACATTTTTATTATTATTATTTATTTTTTTGACTGCGTCAGACAAACACGGCTACCTACCTGAATCTAGTCTCATCTGTGTGTGTGAATGATAGATAGTTTTACTCCTATGGCGAAAAGAAAGGAGTTTTGTATGGGCTGCCTAACCACTATACTTTCATGCCTTCCCTCAAAGAATTCTGGGTACTGTAGTTTGTTAAGGGTTGCTGGGAACCGTAACTCTATGAGAGGTGAACTACAGGGCCTAGAATTCTTTGAGGAAAGAATGTGCCTTAAAGGTATAGTGCGTGCCCAGCCGTGGATACACCACTGAATTGTGTAAAAACATGTCCCCCACTTTTGCTACTCTGTGCCCAAACAGAAAAGGATGCGTGGAAACACATTGTTCTGAATCTAGAGGGATTTGTTCACATGTTAGCCCGATTATCAATGAGATGAGTCAGCTATTACTATCCTGAATGGCTTAAGACACAGCATTCAGGAAGCTTGTATTGTCTCTCTCTTAGAAGAACAAGAACAACAGGAAATTCCTGACTCTGCCCCATACAACTAAATGACTAAAGCTAGAATGATGCTATTCAAACAGTAACTAAGTTGGTTGCAAGGGCGTTAAAGCATGGGTAGGAAACATTTTTTCTACTGAGGGCCATTTTCCCTCAGGGGTATTCTGCTAAGGGCCACATGCCAATTGTGTGTCAGGACAACCAGAGGTGGGCAGGGCTAAAGTCAAAAGTGGACAGAGTTATTTCCTTTTTCTGTCAATCTTGTTCTGCCCTCTTCTGCCTTTTTCTGCAACCTCCTCTCTCCTTTTTCTTCCCACTTCTCAGGGGAAGGACAGATCATTCTGGTCAGAGGTCTGAACTGAACACTTGCAGGCAGTTTCTGAAATTAGGCTGGTCCTAGGCAGTGGTGGCTGATGCCCATTTGGTGGAAGGCCAGGAGCTCAAACTGGAGCCAGCTCCAATGACAGATCCTCCAAGTGTCCCTATTTTCTGGGGACAGTCCTGGATTTACAGAAGCTGTCCCAGTTTCTGATTTGATCCCAGAATGTCCCATTTATTATTATGGAATAGGATGTCTCTATTTTCATCAGAGAAATGTTGGAGGGTATGTCCTCTTCTCCCTGGCCTTTGGCTAAGTAAACAATCTATGGCCTTTTAAATATATTGGGGGTTATTGGTTTGTTACTGTATTTGCTATGAGGTATTTTGTGCTCTCATTTTGTATTTTTTATGAACTGCCCTATGTTCTTCAAATGAAGGGTGGTATTAATAATAATAATAATAATAATAATAATAATAATAATAATATCATAGAGTAAACTTCTTTACCAAACGTGTCATGGGCTTTGAAGACACTCAAACTCAGGACGAAAGGGAGAAACGTGCTAAGAGGAAGGAACGCTTGGCAAACCCTCACCATGATCAATTCCTGCCCGGAAACCAATGTCCCCACTGTGGAAGGACATGTGGATCCAGAATTGGCCTCCACAGTCACTTACGGACCCACTGTTAAAACCGTGTTTATGGAAGACAATCTTACTCAGCTACGAGTGATCGCCAAAGAAGGAGAAGAAGACATGACAGTGTGGGAAGCAAGTTATGGGGAAATGTAGGAAGCTGCTTTAATTCCGAGTCTGACCATTGACCCGTCTTGCTCAGTATTTGGATCTGTTGACAATGGCTCTCCAGGGTTTCAGCCTGATACGGAAAGGGGGGGGGGTACCATCTTCGGCCCCTCCACCAGCTCCAGGGGACTCGAGGCGATGACCTCGACAGCTCCCTAAACCCCACACTGTCGCACAAGCACCACACTGCACCCTCTGCACCCTAGTCCTGTAAATAAAGGACTTCTCTTTCCCTCTCCCTATACGGGCGGAATAAGCCCACCATCTTTCCTTCGTTTCCCTCTCGCTCCATTCTTAACGTGAGTAGACCGTGTCAAAATGTATCTCCCATTGACTATAATGGCCGCGCTTTGGCCAATCAGAACCGTGCATTCGCCTTGCAGAGGTAGCTCAGCTAGCTTTGCACGCCTCATTTAACCTCCTGACAGGTTGTTGACAGCTCCCCTGCTGGGAGAACAATGGAATCGAAACTCCTGGACCCCTGAATGTATCAAAGACTGCAACAATGTATCCATTCACTTCCGACTTTGATTAGCAATATGAGAGTGAACTTGAAATAAGCTGAAACTTCTAAAATTCATATAAAATCAACCCTAGCACCGATTTCCTTCGTTCTGGTGTCAATCAGCTCAGCTCCCTTCGGACTCTACGATACCCTATTTCCCTCCATAATCTCCTAAGCGACAGGTCACGTACTCAGGAAGACCCTAATCCTGTCAGATCGTTCTGCCAAGCCCTTCCTCCGGGCAATGCCAGGTGGCAGACGATGCATATCTGGACTATTGTTCTATCACCACCGGTGCTCAGGAAGTGCTTATCTATGCATATCTCTCACTCCGCACACTGCCCCCTCCCTTCCCTGAAATGCTAATGTGTGTAACCCCACCTTTCTGTAACATATTCATGATGTAAGCTGTGAAACCCAACCTTCCCATAATGTATTCATGACGTTTATTGCACTGTATTCTGGGACTTGGAGGGAACTTTTAAAAGTTCATGTCACCCATTTCTGGCTGTTCAATCTTGCCTTGAACCTGTTGCGCAATAAACCTTGGATCTCCGCATCTTGCTCCTGTGTCCGGCTGAGCTCATTTTTCCGCTAGGACCCGCGGACTTAGTCCGACGAGCCGGGAGGCTGAGCAGACTCGCACCCGGAATTTTACCGTAACATTTGGCGCCCAACGTGGGGCGGGCGGTTCTCCCGTGCTGCTGACCGGGGGCCCCGAAATCTTCAGCCGGCTCCGGGCCGCTTTGCCCGGGAAGACCTTTTGGACCCCCGGCCATCCTCCGGGCGGTAATCAAACGTCCCAGGGTTCAGCCGGGGAGCAAAGGACATCCAGCCGGCTTCTTCGATCCCGGGATCATCATAGAAGACACGTGAGTATAAGGAAAAGGAAAACCCAGTGCACTGGTGGGAAGGGGGTGGAATCTCCTGGCAACTGAATTCTCTGCCCTCCTCTCTATCGCTCTTTCTCGCCTGTCTCTTGGTCCAGTTGCTGAGAGAGACCGTGGACTGCCGCTCGACCCGAAAGGGGGGTTCTGAGCTCTATCTCTTTTCCTCTCAAACCCTCCAGTCAGCCGCACCAATTGAGAGTCCGAAAGTAAGACGGAGAGACCCGGCTTGGAAAGACAGCCGACTCTCTGCAACGGACATCTCAGTTGAAAGCAAGGGGCTGGAGTTCTTCTTCCGAACTTCCCGAGCGCCCTTACGGAGGGGGCAGGAAGGGGTCTTGCTTTCTATCAATAATCCCAGCCGCACCGGTCGGGCCACGTAACACGTGTATCGTGCGTGAGCCCGCTTCCGAAAGCAAGGGGGATTTTCCGTCAACAAACAAAAACTCTATCAAGGGACTACCCGATCTGGCACCGCACGGCGCGGGCGTCCAGTAGGGCCCCTTTTCCTGAGATTGTAACGATAGGTAGGAGGTTGCCAGGAGGGATAGCTCAAGAGGAATTGGGCGGGATTTGGCAGAGTGGAAAGGAAAACCCCAGGAAATAGATAAGTAAGGAAGAAGAAATAAGTGAGAAAGGAAAGAATTTTAGGAAATAGGTAGAAGAGCTCTCTAAAAGAAACCCTGTTAGGAAGTTGCCAAGCAACTGAGGATAGCATTCCCTGATAAACCCCAGCCCCCCTTTCAATAAACCTCTCTTCTTTTACCCCAGACACGCGTGAATTTAAAATGGGTACCCAAGCTTCCAAATACGAGCGGACTCACTCCGGGAGGAAGGCTTCCAGAAAGCCATCCGAATCCCAGAGAGACCCCGACTCCCCTCTCGAGGTTGTCATCTCTTATTGGAAGGCTATTCCCGGGCATAAGGTACTATCGAGACAGAAGCTAGAAGACCTTTGCAAAGAAACCTGGCCTACAGGCACAGCCTCCGCGAGACCTGAGCTACGCTGGCCAAAAGGAGGCTCTTTTAATGAAGACCGCCTACGATACCTCAAAAAGTATCTGATGGAGGAGAAGCCCCGTCAGTTAGAATACCTAGCCGCCTTCGAGACGGTCAGAGGAATGTTCCAAGTTCCGAAGGAGGCTACGAACTATCAATTGCCAATCTTAAGTCCTGCAAGGCAATCTCTACCCCCCCCCCCCGTATGAAGGATATCCTACAGATGACCATACGGAACAGACACTCATCCCCTTCTATTATAGGGGAACTACTCGACCCGCTCTAGATGAGAATTCAGACAGCGATGAAGGGACAGGAGAACCAGGAGCACAAGGGGGCATAAAACAGAGATTGCGAGCTAGAGATAAAAGGAATGTTACCACAGGAGACTCTAGTCATGCAGAGAAATCCAAAGAGACCCCGGGGACGTCTAGGGACACGGATCCGGTAGTCACCCAGATGCCCTTAAGGGCCCTACCGATCCCACCCTTGCAGCCGGACGGACCCCCTCGGATGATATACACCCACCAACCATTCTACACGGCAGACCTGGTAACCTGGTCAAATCAAATGCCATCCTTAAGAGATGACCCGGACAAATGCCACCGCCAGGTCAGCGCCATTTTTTCAACCCATAACCCAACTTGGCCGGACGTCCATGTTCTCCTGAACGCCCTTTTTAACGAAGCCGAGAAGGCAGATATTTTAGCCAAGGCTGCAGAAGCAATTGAACTCCCGGATTATCAAACGGGACGCCCAGAAGGGGTAGAAGCACTCACGGCTCAATGCCTGCGCGTCGAACCGGCCTGGGATTATAATACTACAGATGGGATTTGGTGTTTAAAGTTATTCAAGAAAGCGATCCTAGACGGCATTAAGGCTGCTGGACAACGTACTGTTAACTGGACGAAGGTCCAGACCGTGTTACAAGGGACCAACGAACATCCGTCCGACTATTATACCAGGCTGGTATCAGCCATCAAGACCTGGGGGGGGGATTGATCCAGATAACCCCCAGCACGAAGTTATAGTGAAGGGCTTCTTTAAAGACCAAGCGTGCCCTGACATTAGAAAGGCTCTGAATCTACAAATAGGGTATGACGGAAAAAGCGTCAGTGAAATCCTCTCTATTGCAAAATCTGTTTTTAACTCTCGAGATGAGAGGAAAAGAAAAGACCCCAAACCTGAAACTGAGCAGATTCTAGCCCTTAGTATGGAACCACACTCCACCAGAGGCAGAGGTTTCAGTCGAGGAAGGGGGGTCCGGGGAGGAGGACCTCCGAACCCTCATAGACCGTGGGGACCCACTACTGGGGGATGCTTTTACTGTCAAGAAGACGGGCACATAAAAAGGTTTTGCCCCTACCTCAATAATATGGCCTACGGCGTACCGCAACCTAATATGGCCCACGGGTATGGAAACCCCACACCCACCACCTATACCCCTCATACAAACCCCTCGGCCCCCTTCAACCAACCGACGCCTCCAAGTGTACCCGCTCAAACCCAAAGACCCCTACCAGGACCGAGGACTCAGATGCCCGCAATAATCCCACCTACTCACCCTTGGACAAACGCCACCGCACCACCCTTGCACCCACCTAACCAACCTCCCCCGGACGATATAGAAACCTACTGACAATTAAAAGGGGATCCCAACCAAACTCAAACTATTTGTCCGATCCTAACCTTATCTCCAGAAGACCCGTTTTGCACCATAGAGATTGACGGCCATCCTTATCAATGCCTCTTAGATACCGGAGCCACATATTCCACCCTAACGAATAGCCATTTGGAACCAGGCTCAGAGACCAGAAAAGTTATGGGACTGGATGGGATACCCCGTACTTGTCCACTTTCACGCCCATCTAAAGTTACCCTCGGACCCCTGCTCGCTGAACATACCTTCCTCTTAACCAGCAGCCCTGTAAACCTCCTCGGAAGAGACTTACTTTGTAAATTAAATGCGACAATTAAATGTTCCAAGGAGGGCATCTACCTACACATGCCCGAGGAATCTATCCCCGCATTCCAGGGAATAATAGCAGAAGAGAAAGCAGACAGGCAATCTCCAGAGCTCCCTCCAGAGTTGAAGGACTTACCCTCCTCCCTATGGGGCACCGAGTCAACATCAGTGGGCCTCCTACTCTCAGCAACTCCCGTAAAAATCACCTACAAAACTGACCTACCTTTCCCGTGCACAAAACAATATCCTTTGCCCAAGGAAGCCATCGAAGGACTAACACCCATGATAGAGGACTTCCTTGAAAAAGGGATCCTGGTTCCTTGTGCATCCCCATGCAATACCCCAGTGCTCCCAGTTAAGAAACCGTCCGTAGAAGGAGCCCCAGTCCGATACCGCTTTGTCCAAGATCTCAGACTGGTGAACCAATTTGTGATACCCCGCCACCCAGTGGTGGGCAACCCAAATTCCCTCTTGAACGCCATACCGGCAGAGACTGAATGGTATACAGCTGCGGACCTATGCTCTGCCTTCTTTAGCATACCCCTAGACCCTGCCAGCCAATTCCTCTTCGCCTTCACATGGGGCCCTAGTCAGCTAACCTGGACTAGGTTACCCCAGGGGTATGTGGAGTCACCCGCGATCTTCTCAGCCATACTGCATCAAGATCTGCAGGATGTACACCTCCCTGCTGGCTCCTCCCTCTTGCTTTATGTAGACGATCTGCTCCTCTGTTCTACTAGTGAGGAAGCATGTAAAACCGACACCAAACATCTTCTTGCTGAACTAGCCCGGAAGGGACATAAGGTCTCACCAAAAAAACTACAATACTGCAGGCAAGAAGTAAAGTACCTCGGGCACATCCTAGGAGTGGGCACCCGAAGCTTAGCCACTGACAGAATAGAAGCAGTGACAAAAATTCCCCTTCCAAAAACTAAGCGGCAATTGCGGGGTTTTCTGGGCATGGCTGGCTTCTGTAGAGCCTGGATCCCAGGTTACAGTGAAATAACAAAACCCCTGTCCGCCATGACCCGCCAAGACCATCCGGACATCCTAATATGGGAGGAAAGAGCCTATAAATCTTTTGAGCGGCTAAAGCGGGAACTAAGGTCTGCCCCCGCTCTAGGTTTACCCGACTACAGAATCCCCTTCAACTTGTTCGTCCATGAACACATGGGGGTAGCCTCAGGGGTACTGACTCAACCTTTCCGAGACCAAGAGAGACCGGTAGCACACTATAGTCTGCAATTAGACACCACCGCGAAAGGGGCAGTAAGTTGCCTAAGGGCCATAGCCGCCGCAGCAATCCTCCTTGAAAAAGCCCAAGAGACGGTCCTAGGACACGAAATCATCATTCATGTTCCCCACTCTGTCTCCACCCTCCTAACTTTGAGAGGCTGCCATCATTTTTCAAACTCCCGACTAAACAAGTATGAAGCCCTCCTATTAACACCATCAAACGTTACTATCAAACGAGTCAACTCCCTTAACCCAGCTACCCTTCTGCCTCTCCCTGAGGACGGAACCCCACACCACGACTGCGCCACCATAGTTCGACAGGCAGAAAGACCCAGGGAAGACTTAGATCATCTACCTTTGGAGAACCCGGACCTAATACTTTACACAGACGGTAGCTCAAAGGTTGTGGAGGGGGAGAGGAAAACAGGATACGCCGTGGTCACTGATTTTGAAACCTTAGAATCCAACCCAATTAACCCCCAATATAGTGCTCAAGCTGCAGAATTAATAGCACTCATACGTGCCTGTGAGATCAGCGAAGGCAAGCGGGCTACCATCTATACCGACAGTAAATACTGCTTTGGATTGGTACATACTACCGGTCAAATCTGGCTACAAAGGGGCTTCCTGACGGCAGCCGGCTCTAAAATTTCACACGCTGCCTTAGTAGAAAGGCTCCTGACTGCCATCCACCTACCGGCCGCGATCGCAGTTGTGCATTGCAAAGCACACACCCGGGGTAGGGACCCAGTATCAAAGGGTAACAGACGAGCTGACAAGGCAGCTCAATCAGCAGCACTCCGCCCCCCGAACAACGAGTCAGAATTTCAGGCCGTACAAATCCCAGCCAACATAGATCCCACACAAATTTACAAAGAAACCCCTGAAGAGGAAAAAAGCCTCTGGCGCTCTGTGGGTGCATTCGAGCAAGATGGCGTGTGGGTCCTCCCAGATGGCAGGACCGTCCTTCCAAAATCCTGGGTTCCAAAATTGGTGAGGGTCCTCCACCAACGAACACACTGGGGAAAGGGGAGGCTGGTAGAGCATGTTAAGAGGTCCTGGTACGCTCCGGGACTTGCAGTCGCAGCCACAACCGCATCAAAGAACTGTACCACTTGCAACTCCTTTAACCCCAAGCGACAACCCCGAAAGCCACCGGGAGCCAGGCCGTGGGCATTCGTCCCCTTTGAAAGCCTACAATTGGACTTTATCGACCTACCACACTGCCAGGGCTTCAAACATGCCTTGATCATAGTAGATAAGCTCTCCTCCTGGGTAGAGGGATTCCCCTGTAGGAAACCCACCGCTTCTGTAGTAGCCAGAGCCCTCCTACAAGACATCATTCCTCGGTTTGGCATTCCCTGCCGCCTAGACAGTGACAGAGGAACCCATTTCACTGCTCAAATAGTGCAATCAGTGGCAAAAGCTCTACAAATAAAATGGGATCTCCACACACCCTATCACCCTCAGTCCTCTGGTCAAGTAGAGCGCATGAACCAGGAGATCAAAATACAACTGGGAAAACTCTGTAAGCTCACTGGACTGAAATGGGTAAATGCACTCCCACTAGTTCTCCATAATATAAGGAGTGCCCCTACTGGACCACTGAAACTATCTCCATACGAACTCTTATTCGGGAGACCTCCCCCTGTCTATAATACCATCTTTCCCCTCTCTGAACTCGAACTAGGGGAGGCAGAACTCACTAATTATGTCATTCAGCTTCAGACACAGCTACAACGTCTCCACCAGTACGCGGCTCTCGAAGGACAGAATCTGCCCATCGACGTCGAAGCCCACTCCTTCCATCCAGGTGACTGGATCCTCGTCAAGGTCTATCAAAAGGAACCCCTTCAACCTGCGTGGGAAGGTCCCTACCAAATCCTGCTGACTTCACCAACCGCCGTGAAAGTAGGTGAGAAAAACTCCTGGCTACATCACACGAGGTGCAAGTCGGCACCCCCCCCTCCGGAGGCGGAAGAAGACTGCGGTGACGACTTCACCTTTTCAACTCCGCCCGCTTTGCCAACTTCATACATCGACGACGAAGATCAACAGACCGGACCAGATCGGAGCCAAGATCGGGCTCAACAGACCGGACCAGATCGGAGCCAAGATCGGGCTCAACAGACCGGACCAGATCGGAGCCAAGATCGGGCTCAACAGACCGGACCAGATCGGAGCCAAGATCGGGCTCAACAGACCGGACCAGATCGGGGCCAAGGTCGGGCTCAACAGACCGGACCAGACACCGCTACATCCAACTGGACTTCCGAGATCATCCCCGACACCAACGCCATCAAACTCCGCTTTAAACGGGTTTGACAGCTCACTTTGACAGCCGCTTTGACAACTCCATAGACTTCCGCTGGTTTTGACAGCTCACTTTGACAGCCGCTTTGACAGCTCCATAGACTTCCGCTGGTTTTGACAGCTCACTTTGACAACCACTTTGACAGCTCCATAGACTTCCGCTGGTTTTGACAGCTCGCTTTGACAACCACTTTGACAGCTCCATAGACTTCCGCTGGTTTTGACAGCTCGCTTTGACAACCACTTTGACAGCTCCATAGACTTCCGCTGGTTTTGACAGCTCGCTTTGACGGCGATTTGACAGCTCACTTTGACAGCCACCCTGATACCTCGCTTTGACGATTGGCTTCGCAGCTTACCCTGACGACCCCGTGGATTGCCTCCTTCCTTTAACCCCGTGTGACTATGAACCTGATCCTTTTCCTCCTTTTCCTCGTCACCCCGACCGGAGCATCGCCTCCCTCATCAGACCACTGCACCGGACTGCAAACGGACTATCATTTCCTCGACTACCACAAGGTCGAGACCGGAGGAAAGCCCAACCCTGACCGAATGGGGGACTTTGACTTCTGTCTCCCGGAATCCCGGACCCTTCTGCGCCATTCGCTTGTACCCCGGCTCACAAACAATGAATATTGGGAACTCTTCATCCGCGACAAAGACCTACACCGCATCGGGTCAGCTGCCCTCACACTCGATCACTCGTTTTACCGATTGCAGTGCTATAACGGGACGTACCTTCTCTACCAAAATGGAGAGGTCACGCGGAGCCCTAATTGGACCGAAAGCAAGGTACGGAGAGCTTCGCCGGCATACACTGACTCGAACCATCCCTCCGAAAACCTGATCTTCGGATTCCAGTGCCTCCTCATGACCCCAGGACCCCGGAAGCCTCAACTCCAGGGACTTTGTCTGAGGCGGTTCTGTTGCTTGTGGGACCTTGGAGTCACCCATGACTGGAAGGGAGCCGAATACCTGGAAGGATGGCATCATCCCGTGCACCCTTCACGCCCCCCCACATGGGACAATGTCGGACCACTAAGGTGCGGAGGCATCGCCAAGGAGAGGCGACTCCTCAATACTACCGATCCTCTTCACCCAGTAGGTACTGCACCCCGACGACTCGGCACAGACCCCTCCATCCCCGGAGAAGACCTCCTCTCATCCTGGGAACAAAACTCTTACATCAAGCTTCTCAGTCAGGTGGCAAAGGAGGCACCCTACTCTGACTGCTGGATCTGCGCCCATGCACCCAGCCACCTCCAACAAAGCTTACCCCTGGTCCCAATACCAGTAACCTTGGAGCAGTTCCGCTCCGGAGACGTCACCTCCTGGAACCTAACTGCACTGAACTTAACACATCAATACCTCTACCTCACCGGACCCACGAAGGGACCCCTCTGTCGTGCCTTCACCGGAGACGGGACCTTCATCGGATCTAGCACATGTAGTTCCAATTTGGAAATCCTGTCCACCGGCGAGGTCACCGTTACCGACACCACTGGCTCCCACACCTACCCCAACCTCACCAGTGCTTGGGCCACTGTGGTAGGGCACCAACCCCATTGGAAACCCCAGCCAACGGACTCTATACTGCTGCAAGCTCTTGCCTCCGGGAGGATGGAATCTTACCTTAGCGGCTTATTCTGGGTATGTGGACACCGCGCATACACTTGGGTAAGCCCCCACATGTCGGGATCCTGCTTTGTTGGGTACATTGTTCCCGGAATCAGAGTGGTTCCGCACCTACCCCCCGGGAGGCAGAGGAACAGGAGAGAACAGAAGGGGCTGTCAGACCTGTCAGATGTCGCTGCCAATGGGGAGACGGTAGGCAGAGCCCTCTTCCCCGCTTATGGAGCAGGATCCAACCATGTGGACATCCTCCGGCTCACTGACATCCTACTTAAATTCATGCAGGAAGCCACCCAAATTACAGATTCCCTCATGTCGGAACTGTCCGAGGTAAGGCAATTAAGTTTACAAACCCGAATTGCGACAGATTTCCTGCTGTCCAGTCAGGGAGGGACGTGTGCCTTAATAGGTACCGAATGCTGCACCTATGTGACTGACCAATCTCTAAATATCACCGGACATTTAAATAATATCCATGAACTAGCAGGAAAACTAAGCGACATACAGCATGAGGGACTATCCGATCTAGACCTGTGGGGGTGGCTACCGAAGCTCGGATGGCTCCGACAATTACTTAAGGTTATGCTTGTTACTGTCCTTGCTGTTGTCCTATGCGTCTCAATGTTCTGCTGTACTATCCACTGTGTGACTCCTTGCTGTTCTCTCTTTCGCTGTCCTAAACAATCTGCCCCTCTTTCCTTCCGAGCCTATTCCCGTTCACACAGTGCCCCTGTCTTCCCTGAATATGTGCAGATGAGACACCTAGGAGAAGGGGAGTATGAGATCACAGAAATATAGGGTGCGGAGAAAGGATTTGCAAGTTCTTACAGAACTTTAATGCAAATCTATCTCCGAATGGGGGACTGATACGGAAAGGGGGGGGGGTACCATCTTCGGCCCCTCCACCAGCTCCAGGGGACTCGAGGCGATGACCTCGACAGCTCCCTAAACCCCACACTGTCGCACAAGCACCACACTGCACCCTCTGCACCCTAGTCCTGTAAATAAAGGACTTCTCTTTCCCTCTCCCTATACGGGCGGAATAAGCCCACCATCTTTCCTTCGTTTCCCTCTCGCTCCATTCTTAACGTGAGTAGACCGTGTCAAAATGTATCTCCCATTGACTATAATGGCCGCGCTTTGGCCAATCAGAACCGTGCATTCGCCTTGCAGAGGTAGCTCAGCTAGCTTTGCACGCCTCATTTAACCTCCTGACAGGTTGTTGACAGCTCCCCTGCTGGGAGAACAATGGAATCGAAACTCCTGGACCCCTGAATGTATCAAAGACTGCAACAATGTATCCATTCACTTCCGACTTTGATTAGCAATATGAGAGTGAACTTGAAATAAGCTGAAACTTCTAAAATTCATATAAAATCAACCCTAGCACCGATTTCCTTCGTTCTGGTGTCAATCAGCTCAGCTCCCTTCGGACTCTACGATACCCTATTTCCCTCCATAATCTCCTAAGCGACAGGTCACGTACTCAGGAAGACCCTAATCCTGTCAGATCGTTCTGCCAAGCCCTTCCTCCGGGCAATGCCAGGTGGCAGACGATGCATATCTGGACTATTGTTCTATCACCACCGGTGCTCAGGAAGTGCTTATCTATGCATATCTCTCACTCCGCACACTGCCCCCTCCCTTCCCTGAAATGCTAATGTGTGTAACCCCACCTTTCTGTAACATATTCATGATGTAAGCTGTGAAACCCAACCTTCCCATAATGTATTCATGACGTTTATTGCACTGTATTCTGGGACTTGGAGGGAACTTTTAAAAGTTCATGTCACCCATTTCTGGCTGTTCAATCTTGCCTTGAACCTGTTGCGCAATAAACCTTGGATCTCCGCATCTTGCTCCTGTGTCCGGCTGAGCTCATTTTTCCGCTAGGACCCGCGGACTTAGTCCGACGAGCCGGGAGGCTGAGCAGACTCGCACCCGGAATTTTACCGTAACAAGCCAGAACATTCCCATCCCTACCTAGATATTCAAGGGATTAAACCTGAGGCTTTCTGCATGCAAAGCAGCTGTTCTACCACTGAGCTATCGTCCTTCCCAAAGGGGCAGCTTCATATAGGAGAAGGCAATCCCAGCCCTACCTGGAGATTAAACTTGGAAGCATTTGAATGCAAAGCTTGTGCTTTACCACTTCTCCAAATGAAAGCCCCCCTTGTGACTTTAACACACAAGACAAGAGACTTTAAATGCTTCACAAAGCAGATGTTGCTTGGTTAAGTTCTCTTGAGATCCATTTCATAAATGAAGATGGAAAGTCTTTGCATCTTTCTTTCTTCCCCATGTGATCAATCATGAGATTTTTGGCATGAGATCAAGAATGTTACAACATCCCCCCCCATATAAGCCATAATCTTTGCATGGCTTATTATATTGAACACTTCAGGTGTTCAATATATATAAATGAACATGAGCTGGAGAGATCATAGCAGTGATGGAGTGTAAGTGTTTAGGAGGAGGGCTGTAATAGATATCAACTATTCTCTGGGTGTGCATATAGGAAAAAACATGCATATGGTCCAGACATCTCTTGCGATTCCTCTGTTCTGTATACCATCTTTCATATGTCACTTTGAATAGTGAGGGTGCAGAATTAAATTTCATTAATGTAGATCAGCTATCCCTGAACATACCTTACCTCCCCTTTAAAAAATGCAGTTAGGGTGATTAAACAGTGGGGAGAAAGGTAAGACGACGCTTTCGGTGCATTTTTATTTCTGCATTATTGAATAGAACCAGGATTGCTGTACAGAACAAAATGATCAAAACAAATAAATTACCTTGAAGGACAGCCTTTGCTATACTCGCCTTTCAGTGGGTGGCGCTGTGGTCTAAACCACTGAGCTTCTTGAGCAGTTTGAATCCCCACGACGGGGTGAGTTCCCATTGCTCTGTCCCAGCTCCTGCCAACCTAGCAGTTCAAAAGGACACCAGTGCAAGTAGATAAATAGTTACTGCTGTGGCGGGAAGGTAGACGGCGCTTCCGTGCGCTCTGGTTTCCGTCACGGTGTCCCCTTGAGCCAGAAGCGGTTTAGTCATGCTGGCCACATGACCCAGAAAGCTGTCTGTGGACAAACGCAGGCTCCTTCGGCCTGAAAAGTGAGCTGGACTTTGACAGGACTTAACTGTCCAGGGGTCCTTTACCTTGACCATTTGCCTGCATGGCTGTTCCTGCTCTGCAGGGTACATACTGCAATGCTTCATACAGTCATGTTTATGGAAAGGGGCAATTATTCAAAAAGTAGCTTCTTTCCTTTGACCAAGTTCTGTCTAGATTTTGTTAAATCTTATGTTCTGGCTTGTGAACCAGAGCAATGCATTTTTTAAAATTAGGAACTGTTAAATTTGCTACACCCGGTGTACAGACTTTGTCGTGGCTACTGTCTGACATGTATAAACTGCAACTGACTGCTAATGTGTGCAGTGTAATTCTAACCAACACTGATGGTTAACTGGAACCAGGGAATGTGGTTTTTCTAAGGAATCCAGAACAAACTAACAAAAAATTGGTCCAGATCAGAGGAACAATCTGAAGGCTGCTGATCATGCCAGCTTTCAGAAAGAAAGTTGCATTCCCAAAATTACAGCACAGATTGAAAGGCGGGTGGGTGTGGGGGATTCCCTGGTCCTGAATGGGGTAATTGTGCCCCTGAAGGACCAGGTGTGCAGCCTGGGAGTCATTTTGGACTTACAGCTGTCCATGGAGGCGCAGGTTAATTCTGTGTCCAGGGCGGCTGTCTACCAGCTCCACCTGGTACGCAGGCTGAGACCCTACCTGCCCGCAGACTGTCTCGCCAGAGTGGTGCATGCTCTAGTTATCTTCTGCTTGGACTACTACAATGCGCTCTACATGGAGCTACCTTTGAAGGTGACCTGGAAACTGCAATTAATCCAGAATGCCGCAGCTAGACTGGTGACTGGGAGTGGCCGCCGGGACCACATAACACTGGTCCTGAGAGATCTGCATTGGCTCCCAGTACGTTTCCGAGCACAATTCAAAGTGTTGGTCCTGACCTTTAAAGCCCTAAACGGTCTTGGTCCTGTATACCTGAAGGAGCGTCTCCACCCCCATTGTTCTGCCCGGACACTGAGATCCAGCGCCGAGGGCCTTCTGGCAGTTCCCTCATTGTGAGAATAGTGTTTTACTGGTGATTTGTAATTGTTTTACTGATGTGCTTGTCAATTATTCTATGCAATTTATGTTGCATTTCTGATGTTCTACAATGCTACTGTTATTTATTGTTTGTAAGCTGCTTTGCAATCCATGCGATCGAAAAGCGGTGTAGTATTATTATAAATCGAATCCATCCAGTAGTTCTGCAACATTTGGAGAACCAAACGCCTCCCCCCACCAACACACACATTTGTTGCAGCTCAGCAACATCTGGAGGGCCGCAGGTCCCCCACCCCTGATTTAAAGTGTGCTTTATCATCAGCACGTGCCGTCTGAAATCCTGAAAGGGAGTGAATTGACAAGCTGTAAGTCCCATCACCTCCTGGCAAATAGAAGGGGAAGAAATGGAGGCAGTGAAAGGTTTTACTTTCTTGGGTTCCATGATCACTGCAGATGGTGATAGCAGTCACAAAATTAAAAGACGCCTGCTTCTTATGAGAAAAGCGATGACAAACCTAGACAGCATCTTAAAAGGCAGAGTCATCACCTTGCCGACAATGATCTGTATAGTTAAAACTATGGTTTTCCCAGTAGTGATGTATGGAAGTGAGAGCTGGACCATAAAGAAGGCTGATCGCCGAAGAATTGATGCTTTTGAATTATGGTGCTGGAGGAGACTCTTGAGAGTCTCGTGGACTGCAAGAAGATCAAACCTCTCCATTCTGAAGGAAATCAGCCCTGAGTGCTCACTGAAAGGACAGATTGTGAAGCTGAGGCTCCAATACTTTGGCCACCTCATGAGAAGAGAAGACTCCCTGGAGAAGACCCTGGTGTTGGGAAAGATGGAGGGCACAAGGAGAAGGGGATGACAGAGGGCGAGATGGTTGGACAGTGTTCTCAAAGCTACCAACATCAGTTTGACCAAACTGCGGGAAGACAGGAGTGCCTGGCGTGCTCTGGTCCATGGGGTCACGAAGAGTCGGACACGACTAAACGACTAAACAAGAGCGAAGAAGAAGCTGCGTTTCCCAACTTTGGCCTGTAGGGGGCGGGAATCTAGAGTGGACCATTCCTTCCCCGTTGCTAGGATACGCGAGAAAACATCCCCTTTCCTGCAGCTCCTGAGCTCTCGGCTTTCTTCCTTCGCCAAGCGGATCCCTCCCGCCAGGATGGTGGGAGGGATCCCAGCCAAGGGAGTCCCCAGGCCAGCGTATCCGGGGAGGTTTTTCGACCGCTTTCCCGAGCTCCCCACAGTGAGTTTTCTCTGTCCTTCGCCTCTGCCCTCCTCCTCCCCTCTCCCTTTCTCTCCCCCCCCCCCGCATCTTTATAAAGATGTTTGACTGACGCTTGCTCATCCCTTCCGCTCCTGTTTAACGTCACGCCTCTCCTTAAAACAGCTCCAGAGAGCAGCCTGGAGAAGGATGGCACTTTCAAGGGGGTGGGATCTATAAGATGGCCATAATTTGCAGGTGGAAGGTGCATCCTCTGGCATCAAAAGACCAGACGATTGCTAGTTAGAGGGCTGGATCCACTCTTAAAGGGCAGATCCACACCATGCATACAAAGTACACCCAACACTCGTTTAGAGCGCAGAGCTTCCGTCCAAAGCAGCCTTTCTGAACCTGTGGGTCCCCAGATGTTATTGAACTACGACTCCCATCACCCCTAGCTAGCAAGGCCAGAGTTCAGGGATGATGGGAGCTGTAGTCCAACAACATCTGGGGACACACAGGTGAATCCTGGGAATTGTAGTTTTCCCCCTTGCACAGCGGCAGTTCCCAGCACCCTTAACAAACAAGCCCAAGTCACTAGCTTAAGTCCTATTGATTTCAATGGCTCAAAGCATGGCTAACAGTGCGCTCCTAACATGTCTACTCAAAAGTAAGTCCAACTGAGTTCCATGGAGTTTACTGTGAGGCAAGTGGGGTTAGGATTGCAGCCTAAGGCTGGATCCAGCCTAGACTTGATAATACCAGGCAAAATGAACCAGCAGTCTGACCTGGTATGTATAAGGCTGTGTACACACTATATTGTTAAAGCACATTCAAAGCACAGTCTTTCCCTCAAAGAACTCTGGGCACTGTAGTTTGTTAAGGGTTGCTGGGGATTGTATGTCTATAAACGATGAACCCATAGATCATGGAAATTATTTATTTTTTGGCTATAGAGCGAAAAGATATGCACAAATGCGAAATGAATTTTATTCAGACATATACCTTTATAAACATATCAGTGTTGTGAGTGTTTTTGTTATTACGATCTCTTGTCTATGTTGTTTGTCTTTGCTTGCTTTTTTCAGGCTGGAAAGCTGATGTCCATTGGAGAAACAGCTGGCCATTGTCTCACTGACGTCTTTGTAAGCACCCTATTTGACTATTGATTGTCCTATGTACAGACCACTGTGGGTTATTATTTTCTAACTATTCTCCCTCCAGACCATTATAGACTTACTATTTTACGTTAACAACATATTACACATATTGTAGGGACGTGGGTGGCACTGTGGGTTAAACCACAGAGCCTAGGACTTGGCGATCAGAAGGTTGGCGGTTCGAATCCCCGTGATGGGATGAGCTCCCGTTGCTCGGTCCCAGCTCCTGCCAACCTAGCAGTTCAAAAGCACGTCAAAGTGCAAGTAGATAAATAGGTACCGCTGCGGCGGGAAGGTAAACGGTGTTTCCGTGCGCTGCTCTGGTTCGCCAGAAGCGGCTTAGTCATGCTGGCCACATGACCCGGAAGCTGTACGCCGGCTCCCTCGGCCAATAAAGCGAGATGAGCATCGCAACCCCAGAGTCGGTCACGACTGGACCTAATAGTCAGGGGTCCCTTTACCTTTACCTTACACATATTGTACAAGAGAAGCTCAAAAGGACTGTAGTGTCCTGTTTGGGGTGAAAACAAAACAAAACAAAACAAAACAAAACAACACCTGGTATTGACTGTAGTGGATCCTGAATGTCAGTAGTTTTCTCAGTATTCATTACTTGAACTTGCTTAGGGCTGCAATCCTAAACACATTTACTAGGGAATGAGCCCCACGGAACATGGGGCAACTTCCTTCCTTCCAAGCAAACATCCATAAGTTTCAAAAGCCTCAATGTAGTCAATCACAAATATACAAATAATTTTTCAAATTTATTTAGAAAACTCTTTGTATACCACTATTCATAGAAACACCAAAGCCACTTAGAACCAACATACATATATATACACTGTACAATAAAAGCAATTTTGAAAAATTAAAATCAGATGAGTAACCCTACAAAACATTACAATTGAAAATACACAAAATGTGAAGCTTCCATTATTTGTCTTTTCTTTTCTGAGGTTGTCAAACACACTGCTATGACTTTTAAAAAACAAAACACAACAACTTATTTCTGGAAGCTTGAGGGCTGTCTATAAAAGGAAACCTGATATTCCCACCTAACTGTGCAGGCGTCTAAAATGGCTTACAAGTAATTGGATTGGATTGACTACAAAGTAGTTTCTGTTGATTCTATTTTTGCTCATATAAAGCCCACTACGCTTGTTGGTGTTTTTTGTTTTTTAGGAAGTTAAATGCATGTGTCCCAGTTAATACTGAGGACAGAACCAGGTCACTACTAGATTTTGTATTTTCAGAAAATGGGAGGATATACATTTTGTTTTCTTTTTCTATTTGTTTTGTCCCAGTAGCCTGGATGCCTTTTAAAATCTGTCTGGTGTCCTGTGAGGCTAACCTAATTATGTCTGCCTACATTTTCCTGCACAACTCCTTAAGACAGTTATGACTTGCAGACTTTGGAGCAACAACTGCTTTTCTTAGCTACCCTCTCAGTTTTCCTCAACACTCAGCCTGATGAAGAATTATGGAGAACCCAGACGCTTGTCCATTAATTTGCGACATTCTGATTGGTCCAAATGAAGGTGTTAATTACTTTTCTGGGGGATTTCCTTGCCCTGCCCCGCCCAACGGACCAACTCAGCTATCTACAGTATTTGCAGGAATATTCTTAAACTCTTTTCTTCTTGTCTTATAGCCAATTACTCCACCTGTTGTAAAAAAGTTTCGAAACACCAGCAACCCTTCTCCTGGTGCAGAGAGAATATTTTATGGCCGAGCAAACGATCCTGATATTGCATCACATTTGACACATGGCATAAAGTCCGTCAAGTCAATCTCTGTAAGAATTTTAAAATAATATCCTTTTGACTCATGGTTGGGAAACACAATCCTGATTGCCCTGTGCCAGGGGCATTTGATGGACATAAACTGGGATATGCTTGTCCCCTATAAGATTACCATTTCTAATATACAGTGGTACCTCAGGGACGCGGGTGGCGCTGTGGGTAAAACCTCAGTGCCTAGGACTTGCTGATCGTAAGGTCGGCGGTTCGAATCCCTGCGGCAGGGTGAGCTCCCATCATTCGGTCCCAGCTCCTGCCCACCTAGCAGTTCGAAAGCACCCCTAAGTGCAAGTAGATAAATAGGTACTGCTTTATAGTGGGAAGGTAAACGGCGTTTCCGTGTGCGGTGCTGGTGCTGGCTCGCCAGTTGCAGCTTCGTCACACTGGCCACGTGACCCGGAAGTGTCTTCAGACGGCGTCGGCTCCTGGCCTCTTGAGCGAGATGAGCGCGCAACCCTAGAGTTGGTCACAACTGGCCCGTACGGGCAGGGGTACCTTTACCTTTACCTTTACCTCAGGTTAAGTACTTAATTCGTTCCAGAGGTCCGTTCTTAACCTGAAACTATTCTTAACCTGAAGCACCACTTTAGCTAATGTGGCCTCCTGCTGCCGCCACGCCGCCGGAGCACGATTTCTGTTCTCATCCTGAAGCAAAGTTCTTAACCTGAAGCACTATTTCTGGGTTAGTGGAGTCTGTAACCTGAAGCGTATGTAACCTGAGGTACCACTGTATCTCTGTTGACCTAAGTCTAAACATGGAACCTTGGGTGGCAGTGGGCACTTTGGGGTTTTTAAGAAAATGCTGTGGGCACCAGTCACAAAATGGCTGCTGTGAGGGTGTGGCATAACACAAAATGGCTGCCTGGTGGGCATACCATAATGGCATCAGTGTAGGAGAGACAGAATCAGTGGGTCAGCTGGGCTGGGTCATCTCTTTCCTTCACAGCTACTCCCTTACTCACCACTTGTTTCCACATGAATCCAGCTCAGCCTGTCCTCCATCAATGGACAGCATGAGTTTTTTATTCTTTTGCTCCTTGTAAGTAGAACAATTCTGGAAACCAGATATAAATCCATTAGATTGTATCTTCTGCCTCTGGTAACATCCCTTTGGGCAGTCTGGGGACCTGTACTTTACCCATACCATTTTCTTAAAAGGATGGGATGTGGGTGAAGTTGTAGTGATCTGTTTTTTGTTTAAAGAATTGAAATGCTAGTATTATTGCTTTCACTAGAAGCATTGCAGCAATAGTATGCCAAAGACGTTTCGATTAGTGACATCGCTCAGTGGTTGACTTATACATACTAATACATACAAACTTCTGCTGCTGTGCATTTTGAATGATGCCTTTTTAGAAATAACAATTAAGAATGTATATTTGCAATGCTACGTTACAGAAAGGTTGTCTTAAATATGAGGTTTAGCATTGTTTTTTACATGAAATTAGTAGGATTGTGGCATTTAATAGATTTAGAATGCACAGGAATGTAAGTTGTGTGTCCCTTGTATAGGAAACACATACTTTTTTGTGCATTTTGCAGGGTGCACCAGAAAGCTAATAAACGAATGTAATATGAGATAGTTCAGAAGTGCAGAACTGATGTCCTTGATGTGGTGTGAAATTTCTTCAGGTGGCATCGCTGGCAAATCCACCTCCAAAAACATGCTTTGAGCAAAAACTTCAAGAGAAGAAAGAATCTGTTTACGCAAGTGTTCGCGAAGCACCTCTTGGGAGATCCCATGATCAGTCGTTACACTTACCCAAAGGCATGGATGTGACTAATACTCTGTTCGGAGGAAAAGTTATCAGAGGTAGAAAAATTAGTACTAAAACAAATCATTGATGAATGGCTGGCAATTCCATTGCAAGCTCATAAGGTCTTCTTTTATGCATACACTCAAAGGCATACACTGTTTCATAATTTTTTCAACTATTATGGGCAACATTCAGTGATGTCCACCCACTTGTGCAATAAGAATATACTTGGGCAATGGGACTTTTTGTTTCTCTTTTGCCACCTCTAGCACCTCCCTTCCCACAAAAAAATAAAATGAAAACCTGCCCTAGAAGGTCCTTCAACCCAATGAGGACACACAAGGGCCATAAGGTCGAGGAGAGGCCCCACTGTGTGGCCAGAAGTCCATACATGCTGTGTTGGATCTCATCCTATGTTTGGAATAAGGCACATAGGAGATTGCCATTCAATCCTGCTACTATCTTATAACAACATGCAGGTATAATGTATATTTGGGGACGCGGGTGGCGCTGTGGTCTAAACTAAGGTTACCAGATTTTTTTTCAATGAATCCAGGGACACTTTTCAACTTCAATTGATTTTGAATGGGGACTGACTTGTAAATCCGGGGACTGTCCACGGGAAACGGGGACATCTGGTAATCTTAGTCTAAACCACTGAGCCTCTTGGGCTTGCTGATCAGAAGGTTGGTGGTTCGAATCCCCACGACGGGGTGAGCTCCCGTTGCTCTGTCCCAGCTCCTCCCAACCTAACAGTTTGAAAGCATGCCAGTGCAAGTAGATAAATAGGTACCGCCCTGGCAGGAAGGTAAACAGTGTTTCCATGCGCTCTGGCACTTGTCATGGTCCTTCATGCGCCAGTATCGGTTTAGTCATGCTGGCCACTTGACCCGGAAAGCTGTCTGTGTACAAACGCCAGCTCCCTCGGCCTGAAAATGAGATGAGCACCACAACCCCATAGTTGCCTTTGACTGGACTTGACTGTCCAGGGGTCCTTTACTGTTTTACCTTGACTCTGATGTACCCTATGGTCTCTAAACCCTGCATTGCAACTGTTTCTGGAATAAAGTACGTGAATGATCCTTAAATACATGTAGTCTGTTATTTGTCAAGACTTTTAAGATGTTGTTTAGATCAGGTTATTTCATTACATGTAACGGTTCACTTTCAGAGGGTCCTAGTGGAGACGTTATAAATCCACCAAAGACATTTGACGAAGTCCAGAGGGAAGCAGAAGAAGGACATGATTTGTATGTTGTAACACACAATGATTATTACGTTGGTGAGTAAGAAGGAAAAGGAAAAGTCATACATAGATATATTTTTTTTTAAATGACCATGGATTATTGCCATTTTGCATACATAAAAAAGAAACTTGACACCAGTAAGAAATTACTTTCCAAAGAGCTGCTACGAAATGCAGTAATCTCATGACACTTTTCATGGAAGCTCTGTATTGGAATGGCAATTGTATTATGATACTAATATAGCATATTCAACAAATATCATAGGTTGTAGCCTGGCAACAACTCTTTCCACATCACTTGGTTATGATCCTAGACTTTTCTCATAATGCCAAAGTGCTGAGGTTTGTTTTTCTTTTATTATTTATTTATTTCATAAAACAGATACATTGCTTGATTGTTAAAAACAACAACCCCAAAACACCTCAAAGCGGTTTACAAAAAGATAAAACAATAAAACTGAGGGGGGGGAAATCACAACCATATTTTAAAACATACAAAAGTTAAAATGCTAAGCAGATTAACACCACCTCAACTTTCTAAGCATATGGGTTGGGTTTTTGTTCATTTATGGTGTACATAATAAATAAATATCCCCCATTTTCTCCCCCTACAGGGGAGTCGGTTAATAGAAAATATAACCCATCTACGTTCAATAGATTCAATCTATATGGAAAGGAAACCCCCCACTTCAACGATGGACGAAATGTAGCTAGAACGTTACGCTGGTTCCCTGATCTGCAGATGTAAGTTGCCTTATATCAGTTAATGATGCTTGGCTTGCCTCAGTTACAGCTTCCTGGTGACACATGTTTTGAATAAATAGCAGATTACTCTTTATACCTTTTCTGGCGCCAGTTATCCTCAGTGATGTTGCCTCATGAGACATAAAGTGTCTCTATGTTGAATGCACAAAGTCGTGCATTTCAAGAACATTTCAAGTTTTGAGGATCCTCCTGCTCTGGGGAGATATTTGGAATCTACTTTTGCCTCATCTCCTTTTCACCCCTTTTATGTTGATGTGTTCTCCGAGAGCTAGAGATGTTGGGAAGCGGTGTGATTCATGTCTGCTGATTGATCCCTCTTGACCACCTGATTCCCTGGCTAGAATTTCTTGGCCGGATGATTTTGTCTTCAATATTGAAGACTTCTTAGTGCCCTCTGACCTGCTCCCTTAGTGGCACACTGTGAAAGATGCCCTAACTCTCAAGGCTCCAGTTTTGAGAGAGGCACGTCATCCTCCTGCTGTGGGCAGGCTATCCTTATTTTAAATTTTCCTCTGCATATTTGATTGCTTGCATAGCCTTATTTAGGTGTTATACAATACTAGAAATACAAAATGAAAGTGGGGATGACCACACTGGCTCTGCTGCCCTATCGCTGACCCTTGCTGTTCTCCATAAGATAAAGATCAGGGTTCAACATCACACAAGGGCAGCGGTGTAGCTAGGAGAGATGCGTGGCTCAGGCGCACTGCAGGCCCCACGGTAAGTGCTGCCCCTCCCACAGTGTGGCATGCAGTGCACCCCACCCCCTAGCTACACCTCTGCACAAGGGCTAGATCTACAGAGCTATTAAAAAAACACTGTGAAAACGGTCTGCAAAAAAATAAAAATAAAGTTCACCATTGAAAATATAATTGAGTTGCAATTTCAGCTCCACAGCGCCACCTTGTGTCACGGTGTTATAACATTTTGACTAATGTAGCTGAGTTCAAGGAACCTGCATAGATAGAAGCAGGCTCCCTATTGTGGACCAACTCACAGTGGCTCCATCCTCCCAGAGAGCTTGAGGCAAGAAAGGGAACAAACTGGACAAGACCACATTCTGGGATTTAAAAATTGGCCAGTTACCCTCCAGCTCATGGAAGACAAGAGGGAGCAGAGCTACAATTCTCAATTCCAGTCAACCACTTACATATTGTATTTCAGGATTTGTTTAGTGCCTGAATAGCGCTAAGGTCTTGTGATAATGAATGGAGGATCATAGTATTTGGGCTGGCAGTGAATTATAAAGCCCAATGCATTGAAAATTAAGACATATTTTATGCTAATAAGCTCCCGGATCGGATTATTAGTGGGGCACTATTCTCCAATTTACTAAACACAATGGTTGATCGAGTCTTGAGGTTCCCCGTGATGATGATGGTTTATCAACTCAGGCTTTTAGGCCTGTCCTCTAAGAGTATCCTGCCAATGATATTTTAGATCACTTCTGTTTATCTCTACTGGGTGTGGCATGACTCAAAGGGTAAAGAGCCGGAAAATGAACTTTAAACAATTTTCCTAATTAACTTTAAAACACATACCATTAACCAAACACTACATTACCTGAACCTTACCTGCCTTTTTAGAATTTAGTTTTATGAAAGCGTTTTAGTTTTCTCAGATTAGAATAGACATTGATATGGGGGAGCCACATGTAATGGATGAGGTCCATCTGATTTACTTTTTAATTATGGTTTTAATGTTATATGTTGTAAACCACTCTGGGATTCTAACTGATGATGATGATAATGATAATCTGTTGCAATTCAACTATTTTGCAGTTATCTTTTTTTTTTTTTTAGGAAGAAATCAGCACATTTAGTGTCTAAGATAAGTGATGATTTCAAGGAAAAATTTCAGCCTCAGCTTGGAAAAGTCCTTGATCCGTAAGTGAATTAAGAGGGAGTCTTCACAATGGACCCTCCATGAGAAATTAGTTGGTTGTGTGTAACTGGCACGTGTGTGTGTGTCCTGTTCCTTTTCTGCATCTTCCTTTCTGTGAGTGACATAATACAGTGACATAATACAGATTACTAGCAGACGCAATCATTTAGAGAGCCTCATAGCCTCATATCATCTTGGCTCACATTTTGAGATGTTCTCTCAGGCCAGAAAGGGCTGAGGTGATAGTTAAGTGGCAGAAAACTCTGTGAAGCTTTACCACAAGGTGAGCAATCCAACAATTTCAGATTTCCTCCACGGCTTCTGTGTGATTAATACAATATGCAAATTTGCCCTAAGAATGCATTCCACCACTGCTACAGTGTCTGCCTGCCAACTTGAGCAGTGATGGTGGCCTGCCCATCTTAGAGAATGTCAAAGGAAGTTGAGTGTAGGAGCATGGAATTGGACACCATAGTATTCTTCAGTTAGTCCCCAAAGAGTTTAATGCCTTACAAGCAACATTAAAAAATAAATAAATCCCCCCAAAATTGTTTCTCTTCTCCCGGTGATTGTAGAAATGAAGACATGGGTTTAGCCAAGTTGCTCAAACAAAACCATGATCTGAAAACCGTTTTACTGAGTATTGCAGCTCCAACTTTTTATATATCCGATTCTGCTAGGCTGCCATGTGTGCTTAGCGTGCTTTAAAAACCCCTTCTTCTTTTCTGACAGATACATGAAAAAGACTCTATATGCACATCGATATCTGTTAAATAAGAAAACAGCTTATTTAGGCTGCGGGGTCTCTTTTGCTCTCTAAAGAAATGTAAGCATCGCGATCAAAGGCATTTATCGCCTGCTGTGCAAATATTTCTGACAGTTATTACTATGTGCTAAAAGGAAAGAATGTGTAAAAGAAAAGGATTCTCAGTCGTGAGTGGCTTTGATTCATGTAGGAAAGCCCAAGTGAAGACATTTCAGGTGAACTCTTACTAAATGTCTTCATCAGTTTTTCATCTTCGCTTACGGCACAAGAGGTGACCTGACAGACAGATCTATCTTTCATGTCAAAAGCAAAGATTACGCTGGGGTGAAAAAAATCAAGCCTTTATCTAACAGATTCTTTTCATTTTTTAGTATAGCAGACACACTCAACGTTCCTCCAGACCATACATTTGGAGTGCTTGTTTGTCCTGAAGAATATGGCAAGTATATACACAGCCTCCCTGCTTATTCACAAGGATGTCTTGGGAAATAGTCTGATGTTCTTTCTGCACACGGTATAAATGCTTAGAATAATGAAACAAAATATGGCTACCTCTAGCAGTAGGAGCCCCCCCCGCCTCTGTTCCCTACGGGGATATGGTGCAGTCGGGATTGAGAAAGGGATTGCTGAAGTATCACACAACAGCTGAAACGTGGTCAAGCCACAGTTGTCTTTGACTGTGTTTTTTCTATAGGTGTCGGGGACCTGCTTCACCAAAGGCTTCCTAGTGAATTCCTTCGTGGAAAAGACAGAGAAAGGGCTGTCTTTGCTGCGATTCGACAGAATCTGAAGAAAGCCAATTACCACAACTTTGACACGTTATTGCAAGCCTTCAGGCATTATGATAAGGTGAGCCTTGTGCCAAGATGTCAAGGTCATGACAAGCGAATGCTGCGGGAAATGCCTATATTCTTGCTGTTAGCGTTGTACTTGGAATAATACAAATACTGCCGTGGTAAATAGTTACCAGCACTTGTACTGCCTTTAATCTGACACTGTACCCTGGCCTTTGAGCCATGAGATGTATATGTTCAGGGCCTACCCTACTTTTTGCGATTGCAATTTTTGCAATTTTAAGTTTTTAAATAGTGGAAGTAGCATACCAAAACACATTATATTAGGGGAAATTGCTTTACAGAAATTAGGAAGAATTGCCTGCAAACATGTCTAGTAAGAGAAATTCACACAAAAAATGGGTGAATTTTCATTAATACCTTTAATAAATAAATAAATAAATATAATAATTGCAAACTGATGTGGAAATGTGGAGAACTAAACCTAATAGTAAGGGACGCGGGTGGTGCTGAGGTCGAAACCACTGAGCCTTGGGCTTGCCGATCAAAAGGTCGGCTGTTCGAATCCCCACGACGGGTTGAGCTCCCGTTGCTCGGTCCCTGCTCCTGCCAACCTAGCAGTTTGAAAGCACATCAAAGTGCAAGCAGATAAATAGGTACCGCTTCAGTGGGAAAGTAAAAGGTGTTTCCATGTGCTGCTCTGGTGTCGGTGTTCCATTGCACCAGAAGCGGCTTAGTCATGCTGGTCACATGACCTGGAAAAACTGTCTGTGGAGTGGACAAACGCCGGCTCCCTCGGCCAGTAATGCAAGATGAGCGCCACAACCCTAGAGTCGTTCACGACTGGACTTAATTGTCAGGGGTCCCTTTACCTTTAAACCTAAGAGTGAGAAAATTAGAAACTGAATTTTACAGATTCACCCATTCCTAAGTACAGTAGTACCTCAGGTTAAGTATTTAATTTGTTCTGGAGGTCTGTTCTTAACCTGAAACTGTTCTTAACCTGAAGCACCACTTTAGCTAATGGGGCCTCCTCCTGCTGCCGCGCTGCTGGAGCCTGATTTCTGTTCTTATCCTGAAGCAAAGTTCTTAACCTGAAGCACTATTTCTGGGTTAGCGGAGTCTGTAACCTGAAGCATATGTAACCTAAGGTACCATTGTACAAGCAAGGACAGCCCAAAGCATTTTGCCGCCCGCTCCAAAGATGGTATCCCCCACCCCACCCCATTTCAAGAACAGAAGTCAACCAGAGTGTGAGCTGGCTTTTGCTTCAGCACTAGCAATGGGATAGCATCTTCCATTGCACCTGAGGCAGCAGGCTAGCCGGGTCTGGGACCCTTCCCAACAGAAGGGAATGGCTGGAGGGCTCAGGACGACCTGCTAGGGAACTTCTGCTGTGGCCTCCCAGAAACTCCCCCCCCCCTGCTGAGTCATAGGGCCGGCCTTGGGTGCAAAGGTCGTAGTTCAATTAAAATGCATTTTTATTACACATTGTGCTGTTTAACTAGGATGGTGATCGGAAAATCAGCAGAGATGACTTGAAGAAGGCCTGCTTTCAGCTGAATCTGGACTTGGATCAAGAGCTCCTGGATGCTTTATTTAATTACTGCGATTTGGATCAAGACGGGTTTATAGACTATCTGGAGTTTGCGAACTTCCTTAACTGGAAAGACAAAACGTCTATCAAAGAGTATGAAGAAAAAATAATCACGAAAGGTATGTGGGAAATATGGTTTTAAACCACAGATGTGGTTCTAATGTACATATACATACATGCAGGGCTTTTTTTTCAAAAATAAAATGTTTAGGTGTACTCTCTTTTTGACTCAAGAAAATCACCAATTTATAGTTCAAATTGGGAAAAATAAATACAGTAAATGGACAAAAGTACAAAGATTCACAAAATCTTTAGGGGTATGCATCCCCCTGCGTCCCCCCAGAAAAAAGCACTGTATACATGCATATATACATACAAACACACACACATATTTGATTCCATGAGTATTCCCTAAAGCAGTGGTTCCCAACCTTTCTGTTACGGTGTACCACAAGTCCAAACTTATTTGGTATGGTGACCCATTGTTTTATTCTCAGGTGAATTTTGAACCTTACCTTTTCAGCCGCTTTTGGTTTTGTGCATTTTAACTTCACGCTTGCCTGTTTTATAACCATTACTTGAGGCATCCAAGCAAAAATGTATCTAGCATGCCTCTTAAAGTGGAATATTTATAGTACTCACAAAGTTATACATAGTTTTGTTTATGGGAATGTAAGAATACCAACCATCTTATTGCAAGATATTGCTCCGTGAGTTATAAACACATATTTTAAAAACGTATGGTTACATAAGCAGTGTTAGATGTAATGAACTACAAATAGTTTGAATAGTTTTATACATGATGAAGTCCATTTTCTCAAGTATCAGTATGATGACTGAGTTTGCCTGTTAGCCATGTTATATCGGGAGGGCGCTGCAATGGCGTTGCAACTTTTCGTGACAGTAACAAATATTTTTGCCATTTCGTTATCATTTATTTTTCACAGGCAGAAGACCAGCGGCCTTTGACCTCATTCCACAAGAAGCAGATCAGGATGCTGTGCTGAAGAAGGAAGACATAGTGCTAAAGGAACCGGGAAGTGAAGAGAAAACACCCAGAACACTTTCGAGACCGACAGACCGGGTGTTTTCTGACTACCGCACAACCTCTTCTCAGTATAATGCAGTTGTAGGAGGCATTCCGTCATCATGTATGTGCAAGACGTCCTTTTCATTCCCAAGTTATTTAAAATGTTTGCAGATGCCACTGGCAAATGTAATAATTAACCATATTGTCACTAAGGGTACTCTAGATGGCAGTTGCTTTTGCTCCCAGTTGGGGCATTGTGGTTTGCAACGGGGAGTGTAGAAAGTGCCATATAAACACACATGCACTTCTTCTTCCTCTTCTTCCTCTTCTTCCTCTTCTTCTTCTCCTTCTTCTTCTCTTCTCTTCTTTGGGGATCACTCATAGTGTCACGGATGAGTTGTGAGTGCTAGCAGAGATAAGAGTCCGGGAATCCAGCCATATTTACAAAGTTTATTGCTTCTTTCTTGCTATTTACAATCGGCTCTGAAAGTACGTCTCTGTCATGGCGAGTCAGTTGCCTCGACTGAGGAACCTTTCGGTTTTCCTTTTGGTTTTCTCTGCCTCCAATTCCCTGACACATAGCCAAGTAAGATTGTCTTCCATAAACAAGAGTACGTAACACGAGTCTTCCCTTAACAGTGAGTCCATAAGTGACTGTGGAGGCCAGTTCTGGATCCACACATCCTTCCACAGTGGGGAAATAGGTTTCCGGGCAGGAGTTGATCATGGTGAGGGTTTGCCAAGCATGCCTTCCTCTTAGCGCGTTTCTCCCTTTTGTCCTGAGTTCAAGCGTCTTCAAAGCCCATGACACCTCCGGTAAAGGCTGTTCTCCTTGCACTACCCCCATGTTCAAACCATTAAGCAACTTACATATCTTGCATGCCCTCCAAGTGTCCCTGTTTTCCAGGGACAGACCCAGAACTGAAAAAGCCATCCTGACTTCTGATTTGATCCTGGAAAGATTGGGGGGGGGGGAGCCGGCGCTTGTCCTGAGCGGCGGCGGCGGCAGTGGCTGCTGCAAGGGACCACCCCATTGCCTCTCTATGATGGCTGCTGCTGGCCTCCTCCCTTGGGCAGCTCATAGCAGCTGCTGGAGTACGGGTGAGAAGGAGAGGTTGTTGCTCCTGAGGTTCAGCCACGCATAATGTGCCAGCCCTGAGGTGCAGGCAGAGGTCAGGGCCACCCTGAGCGGGAAGAAAGGGGAAGCAGAGCAGAGCGCAAGGAGTCTTGATTAAAAAAAAACCCAAAACCTTTGTGCGTCCTCATCTAATCTTTCCCCTTCCCACAATTTATTTATTGGTGTGTGTTTTACTTTTTGTAAATCTACCAAAGAATCAAACCAGGTTTAAGGGGTTTTCGCAGGATGGTGGAGGGTGTGTGTGTCCCGTTGGTGTAGTGGTGGTGGAAATGCTGTGGGGGAGGAGGAGAGATGAAGGGTTGTGGAGGGTCATTTGCGAGGGAGTGAGAAATGTCCCTATTTTCATGTCGGAGGGCATGAGCTTGCATATAGTTTCCACTTCTTTATCCTGGCCTTTGACACGAGAGTCACACATTTTCAGGACCCACTCTATTCCTATGACTGCAATTTGTTTAACCTGCTTTAATATTGAATATTTAAATTGATGTGAGCTGAGACCTTATGGTGAAGGACAGGTAAGAAATAGAAATAGGAAGAAGAATATCCCAGGGTCATTTCCATAAGCCCTATGCAGACTGGAATTTGAACCTCCCTGCATGTTCCCTGTAAGGGTCAGATGTGCCAAAACTGCATTTTTGCACTTCAGTGCCTCATGATCAAGAACCCTTAGTTCATTTTTGGATACCTGAATCAAATACAAATAAGTAAGAGCTGTTCGACAGTGGAATTTGCTGCCAAGGAGTGTGGTGGAGTCTCCTTCTTTGGAGGTCTTTAAGCAGAGGCTTGACAACCATATGTCAGGAGTGCTCTGATGGTGTTTCCTGCTTGGCAGGGGGTTGGACTCGATGGCCCTTGTGGTCTCTTCCAACTCCATGATTCTATGAACCAGAAATACAAATGCTACTAGTATAAGTCTGATTTTCAGTTTGGTTGTAAATGTAGCTCATGATCCAGCCAAAGTTAAGAGCTTTTAAGTCTTGTTTTTAACAAGAGTTTCACTTTCTCCCATAGAAATCAATTAAACTTGCTTCTTTGGGCTAACTCCAGTTAGCCCACAGTGAGAACATCTCTTTTTCTTGCATCTCTTGTATTCATGTCCCCAGTTTCAGCTTCATGTGATAACATAAAACCCAGATGTGTACAAAAATTAAGGGAGCACTGAATTTTGAAAAGAAAACTTTGGGTTGGAAACTCAGCTCTTTAACAGAATATGTTCATTTCAGGTATATTGTGTGATCTGGTTCTTTTTGAACAACTTCCTCTAATACATTGCTTTCTTCCCTTTCTCTCATTGCCACCTGTTTTCCAACAGATTACCCACTCCTCGGTGTCCCAACCATTCGTTCAGACATTCCGGCTCCTCGATTTCGCCGCATCAGTGACAACACTAATTATGGTGATCAAGCCACTGTTTATGGGTTGTTATACCCCTCGATCTATAGCAATAAAGGAGTGTACGAGACAGACTTCTTCAAGACAAGATCAAAGGATGAGGTAGAGGACATTTTTTGAGAGTTCATTCATATCAGCTCTACAATTCTATGAGTCTATGAGTGCTATCTAAGCCAGGGGTTCACAGATTTCACCCTCGCCAACTTTCTTGAATACTGAAGCATCCACAAGCGATTACATAATTTGCTTTGTCTAAGATCTGTCTAAGATCCGACAACATTTTATTGTATTCATGAATTCCATTATATATGACGCGAAACTTGGTTTCCAGATTAGTCTCATACATTTTATGCCTCCACCTTGTCCTGACACCGAGCTTTGCACTTTTCTCATCGTACTTGTTTCCAATTCCCAGAATGGTGGGCCTAATTATTTTCCTTAATAAATGCACATTGTACAACCACACAGCTACCTGCGGATAAATTTGAAGTTGGGTGAAGATATTAGCAGGAGAGGTTAAAGCTTAAACAGCACATGTGCCAACTTCAATAAAGTATTTGGGGAGGGCAGGTAAGCCCCACCCTACATAATCACACGATGCGGCACATGCACACCATTTGAATGGCAAGGTCCATCAACTAGGGAGGGGCCTGGCTCCCTCAAATATTTTATTGGGGGAGCCAAAGGGACCACGGCCCCTAGCAGTTGGCTGCTATATTGAGCAGGGACTGTGGTGCTGCCTTGTTAGAAGATCTGTGGTCAAACCTGATTGGATTACTCCAGTCATTTCCAATCTGGTGCCCTCTAGACGAATGACAACCCCCATCTTGCTGGCTGGGGCTGATGGAAGCCAAACTACGGAAAACATCTGAAGGGCACCAGGTTCAGGAAGACTGGCTTAGTCCACATTTAGTTAAAATCCCCATCTTTAGTGGCCCATTTAGTGTGTTGTCTAAAGCCTCACTAACCTGCAGTAAATAATTATTTCTCAGTATCAATTCTATGATCTGCACATGTGTTTATTCCTTCTATTTCAACTGGCGATTATAACTATACTGTATATTCTTTTGTAGATTGCACGCATCTTGCGAAACATTGGCGTGAGCCTTTCAGATGAAAGTTTTAATGAAGTATGGAGGCAGGCCAGCCAGAAAGATCACAGAGGAGAAGTTTGTGTAGAATCCATCAGGAATGTGCTGGACGAGATGCAGGCAGCACACATCAAGAGCAGATAGCGGTGGTTCTCCAGGTTCTGTGGTTCTAAATCTATTTCGCTGGAGGTCCCAGGCAGTATTCTTTCCCTGTATGGAGTGGATTATCCCATTATTATTTGGCTTGCAAAAAAGAAAGAATTCTGTACATATGAATGTTTATTTACTGAAAACAATAAAAAAACAGCTCTTTTTAACAGTGTATTTTAAAAGGCAATTAAAAATCCCAAATGCAAAAATGTGTATAACATAATTTGTTGTCTTCAACAAAATAGCAAATATCGTCGTTTTCTTAAAGCTCATTCCAGAGGGATAGCAAGATAGCCTTTCCTCAAAACTGTGACCGCTGAGCATTGCAGATACACATTTGTTGCTGGGAACTTGGCAGGATAGATAATTAAGTCACCTGAATGATCACTCCTATTCTGGAATTATGAACACTGCTCAGATTCCTATTCCTCATTGCAGTAAGAGGAATAGGCTTATAAAGTAGGGCGGAAATTAGATTCCTGGGTGGTTTGCAGCAGATAGGCACAAATTTCACATCTGACTTGTAATTGTTTAACAATACCAGGAGCAAAATGACCTGCCTTGTTCACCCACTGTCACCTGGGCTCTGTATTATACTGCTGAAATGAAGAAAGTTTGGAGTAACTAGGCCCCAAAATGAAATTCATGGCTTAGGCTTCTAAAAACTGCCTGAAAACATGACACATGGCTCAGGTTTGCACCAAAAAGGTGACCTGCTGGTCAGGAGTTTTAAAAAATATATTAAAAAAATCACAAGACAAAGTGATCTGCAGGTCAAAATTCACAAAAACACAAAAAAATGCAACACACTGGTCAGGATTCTGAAAAACATATGAAAACTTAATCCATGGGTCAGGTTTCCAAAAAATGACTGAAAATGTGATCTATGGCTCAGGCTTCCAAAAATTGTTTGAAAACATGATGTATGAGTTGGATTTCCCATAGCAACTGAAAATGTGACCCCCTCAGGCATGCCCACATTTCTTTGGATGTCAAGATTGGACACTCACACTCCTTCCACCCCAAAATATGACTTAATATGTGACTTTTCATGGGTGCTATAGAAGGTCTGATGGGCACACTGGCAGGTGAATGGGGGGCAAAGCCTGTGTTCCTGGGGTGACCCCAAAGCCAACAAATCACAACTAGGGGTGGAAAGATACCGTATTGGCCTGAATATAAGCCACACACCCCAATTCCAACCATGAAAAGTTAAAATGCGGCTTAAATTTGCGACCTTACAAAAATGGGTTTTTACAATATCGCTGCTGAAACAGACATACGGCAAAACAGAACGCGGAATTTTAAGGGAGCGGCTTATATTCGGGAATCGGGGCCCCCCCTTGAATTTTAAGGGTGCAGCTTCTATTCAGTTGCGACTTATATTCGGGCCAATACAGTAGTAAAATAATAATAATTCAGGCTTAAGCAAGGAAGGCGTAGATGTGTTAAAATACCAGGAGTCTGTGCACCATAAAAAGGCATGAAGTTCATATTTATATGATTGCTCTACAAAGTTTCAGGTGAAACATGTTATGAATATGCAGTGCTACAATAGCAACCTCTACTATATTGGTTTTCGAAAGTGGACCAGAGAGGAATAAAAACTCCAGGCACAGAGCAAATGCTAAAGGGACTAATAGAACGGGTTCATTAGGCGCATCAACAACCGTTGCAATTGTGTGTAGCTTCAGAAAGCTTCCAATTTTGTACTTTCCCCCTGAGGCTATTTGAACAATTTAGGGACTTTCTGAGACTGTATTCTCCACTTTCGAGTTGGAGATATCTACAGAGGACTCAACTCCTTAAGCAACTCATTCTAGAGGGATGCAGGAAGCACCCATTGTGCTGCATTATTGCCCCCATTCCCTCTTGTTACTGAACAGCGAAGGATATTGATTTCAGTCCTGCTGTTTCAGTGCTGCTTGGGGAGCTGCAGACAGCATCAGGAAAGCTGACCTGAATCCGTTGCTAGGCTATTTCTCACCAAATGGCCAGACTCATTTCTCAAGGCCTATTCACATGCCTGTGCTAGAAAAGCACTCAGAAAGGCCGGATACGATGTCCTCTATCCAATACGGTCACATGCAGCTGTTTCTGCACACAAGAGTCTGGTTCTGAACATGTTCGGTAGAAGAGTTTGGATTTGATATCCCCCTTTATCACTACCCTAAGGAGTCTCAAAGTGGCTAACATTCTCCTTTCCCTTCCCCTTCCCCACAACAAACACTCTGTGAGGTGAGTGAGGCTGAGAGACTTCATAGAAGTGTGACTGGCCCAAGGTCACCCAGCAGCTGCATGTGGAGGAGCGGAGAATTGAACCCGGTTCCCCAACTTGCGAGTATATCGCTCTTAACCACTACACCACACTGGCTCTTACTGGGTAGTGCAAGGAAAACTACTCTTTGGTGCATGCTGAAAGCTAACTCTTACCACAACTGGACCAAGATATTATGTGGACTTAGGGTTGCCATATTTTTTAAAAAATGGCAAAATACCACGTTTTTGAACTATTTTTTAAAGGGAAATTGGCAAAAACAGCACTGCCAACATTGCCATACATCCAGATATTCCTGGACATTTTGGCAATTTTCACCTGGACACTGCTTCCAACTGCAGTATTAAGTTTATGTCCAATAAATTCCGGACATATGACAATCCTATGTTGCCTTTTAAATCAGAGATGGGTAATCTGTGCTCTATCCAGATGTTGTTGGTCTCCCAAATCCCATCACCCCCAGCCAACAGGAGCAATAGTCAGGGATGATGGGAGTTTGGTTCAGCAACATCTGGAAGGCCACACAACCGAGGCACAAAGGGCTGTCAGCAATGGGAAAACGCTGTGGAAGCTGTTCGGCTTCCAAGGCATGTTCGAAAATGGAAGCAATTACTTCTGGATTTTCAGTGTTTGGGTTCCAAAACGTTCAGCTTCCAAGATGCTCGAAAACCAAGGTTCCACTGTATAATGTATCTCTGCTGACTGGTAGCAAAACCAAAGGCCTGTTCAGTTCATAATTCTGTAAACCTCTAGAGTGTATTTTGTATAGTTAAGTTTTCACCTCTGTCTTCAGTACATCACATTTTATTTTATTGCTATGGCTAGTGGCTGATGCAAATAATAGATTCTTCTGATACTGATTCATCATTCTGTTCCCAATGTGGACAACAAGTTGTCTCTGGGAAACCCATAAACAGGGCATGAGGACAATAGCACTCTCCCACTCGTGTTCTCCAGAAAGTGATATCCAGTGGCGCCATTCCACCTCTGATATTGGACGTTGTAGGATAACCTTAGCTAAGTCCACTTCTTCTTGCTTTTATTTTGCACCTCTCCCCTGCCCTGGTTGTAGAACGAAAATGCAATACTGTTTTATTAAATAATTTATAATTTGGTGCCCTCTTTCATGACATCCCAAACCCCACTCTACCTAATAATATGGCTGGCCCTGTCATGACATCCCATCATGCACTGGTTTTCCCCATGACTACTATCGACCGAGGCAGTTGTGTCCCTTTAGGCCAAAATGGGCACCGTTTTGCTTTCGTGTTTATGAAAATGCTTGTTGAGAAAGCTAAGTATGAAGTGATCTGTTTGGATTTTAATCTGTCATTATGACGGATGTGTGAGATGGATCACGTGACCGTAGAACCGTAGTGTTTGCCAGAAAGCTGTGATGTGCACATTTCACACTTGCCTTATGGTTGGCAAAGCACCATCTGCCTATCTCTCTTGATCAACTTACACAGTGGGCACAACAATCTCTTAACAGATGGGGCTGAGTTCTGGAAAGCCACCGACTGCCAGGAAACTGGTATCTAGGCTCCTCATGAAGAAAATTTTTAAACTTTTTTTTTTTAAAAAAAAAAACATTTTCTTTGACAAAAAACAGGGTAAACATTTCAGGCTATTGAAGCAATGTTTTGGCTTTCTTGCTGGATTCTACAAAAGAAGCATGGGCAATTTGCTCCACCTTCCTTGATGCTTCGCTCTGAATCAGTGATGGGCAACCGATCACCGATGAAGCGATATCTTTGTAGCCTCACAATGGCACATCTGCATGGCTCTAATTTAGAGGATCAGGTATAATCTTCCAATGAAAACACCAGTTGGTATTGATTCTACGTATGTGCTGTTGTTGTTTTAAATTTCTGCTTTTATATAAGCAATTGCTTTTAGCAGTTTTTAAACATAGGTACCAGTAAGTGTTTTCTAGGGATGCGGGTGGCGCTGTGGGTTAAACCACAGAGCCTAGGAATTGCCGATCAGAAGGTCGGCGGTTTGAATCCCCGCAACGGGGTGAGCTCCCGTTGCTCGGTCCCTGCTCCTGCCAACCTAGCAGTTCGAAAGCACGTCAAAGTGCAAGTAGATAAATAGGTACCGCTCCAGCAGGAAGGTAAACGGTGTTTCTGTGCGCTGCTCTGGTTCGCCAGAAGCGGCTTAGTCATGCTGGCCACATGACCCAGAAGCTGTACGCCAGCTTCCTTGGCCAATAAAGCGAGATGAGCGCCGCAACCCCAGAGTCGGCCACAACTGGACCTAATAGTCAGGGGTCCCTTTACCTTTACCTAAGTGTTTTCTATCTGTTTTTATTACATTGAAAATCGCTTTGGGATTATTATTTAATCCTTATGGGAAGCAATTCGTAAATGAAATAAGTAACAATAAGGAGGTTTACATTGGTAACATTCGGAACCTGAAAACCATCCTGCGGGGAGCGCTAATTCCACCTTCAAATGCCAAAACTCTTTTCTGAAGGTCAAAGCAAATGTTCTCCGCCAGAGTTGGTTCCCTTGGTTTTTGTTTTAAAGCTGCCTCCAATGGAATATCATTGCTACTCTTCCCTGTCACATTCTCGCTTCTGTCAGAAACTAAAAAGAAAGTCAAGAGCTAAAAGAAAATTCCCTCCAAACAATTCACTTGGAGAAGGAACAGGACTCTAGCCTACACAACTCAAAACAGAAGACCCAGTGGCTGATACACTACTCCTTGCAAAGCATCCCGAGAGCCATGATTTTAGATCACTTGACCTGTGGCAGTTGAATTGTTTGCTGTCAGACAAACAGTGGTGATATGTACTGAAGTTCTCACCCTGGGCCAGCAGGGGGATACTGTAGATAGTTTTCACTCACGTCCACATATGCAAATAAGGGGTTGAAAGTGACGTTCAGTGATTGGATAGTTACAGAAAGTTGTTACAGTTGCGTTGTACTGGAGCTCTATATAAGCAGGCTGGCTGAACCCTTCAGTTCAGTTCTGTTCTGGCCTGTGAATAAACAAGAGCTGTTTGAAGAATCGCTGTGTCGTCTGATATGTTCACCCACAACTTAACAAGTGGTTAGTAAAAGAAAGAAGAAATTGAAGGGCTGAGCTTCCTACTTGAAATGCGCTTTATAGCATGCAATCGCAGACCTGTTTATTCTGGAACGTGGGGGTCAGGCAGGGAGGCCATGGCCCAGGTTGCACAATTTTGAGGGGTTGCAACCAGACAGGCACAGAGCCCTGGCAGCTGAGGCGCAGTGGCAGGCAGGTTGGTCTATTGGTCAGGTGGATGGAGGCAGTGGGTGAGGAGCCTGTTGGAGGTGGGCTCCATTCATCCGTGCCCCCCAGCCCAGCTGCCCAGTTCACTGCCAGGGTTTGTGTGTGTGCAACACTTGCCCTGCCCTGGTTGCCAGCAAGCCATGCTACACTGCTGCTCTGAAGTAAGCCTCACTTAGGCCACATCTGCACCATACTTTCAAATTGCTATTATGCCACTCTTAACGTCACAAATTCCCTCAAGGAATAATGGGAACTGCAGTTTGTTAAATGAACCGAGAGGTGTTAGGAGAACCCTGAGTGGATCTATATGCAGGGGGAAAAACAAGTCAGAAATTAAATCATTATAACGAAAGAAAGAAAAACGCTATGGAAAACTGCATAGATTTCTTTTTTGCTCTCTAGCGCCACCTGTTGTTGTATGTTTATAACGCATTCAAGACACTTATTATTAATGGAGCAGAGTCCCCTATTCCCTTGCGGAGCTCCAACACCCATAGTTTTATACAAAGAGGGAAACCAGTCTGAGAACTGCAGCAATGCCCCACTGAGCTCCATCCGCCCTCGGGACACTGGCTGTCAGGCTCCTTCTCCCCAGTCTCTGCGTTGCCTTTGCAGAAACAAACAGAAAGGACAACTGGAACAAAGCCGGAATTTGTTGGCTGTGCCTAATATTGGATCTGGCTTTGTTGGTCCCTTGCTCTGGCTCCATCTTCTGCCCTACTGGTCCCAATGAGCACCAGCTTCCACTGTGTGTGTGTAGGATTGCAGCCACAGATTGTCATTACAGTGGTACCTCGGGTTAAGTACTCAATTTGTTCCAGAGGTCCGTTCGTAACCTGAAACTGTTCTTAACCTGAAGCACCACTTTAGCTAATGGGGCCTCCTGCTGCTGCTGCGCCGCTGGTGCACGATTTCTGTTCTCATCCTGAAGCAAAGTTCTTAACCCGAGGTACTATTTCTGGGTTAGTGGAGTCTGTAACCTGAAGCGTATGTAACCTGAAGCATATGTAACCCGAGGTACCACTGCAGTACTTTCCTGTTCTTTCAGAGAGTCATAGTAAACACTGCTTGTGTATTTCTTTAAATTTGAAGCAGGTGCTCTGTGTGTGTGTATTTGTGTGTGTGTGTGGAACGGGACACACCCACCTCAAGCAAATAATGGACAATGGTATATTATGCCTCCCCTTCTGTGCCACACCTCTGAATATTTTCATAACGGAAGTTATTGCACCGGAAAGTTAAATTTTGCTTAATTGTATACCTCAAACCAAGGGAGCACTCAATGCCAAGCTTGAGCTTCTGGGGTCATTCAAATAACTTCTGTGGGCTGGGAACCTCCTGCTGATATCAGCGAGATTAGAAGCTTTGGCGCTCTTGAGATTTTGAGAGGTTCTTCCTCCCTGAGTGACGTGCAAAAGATGTTCGATTTGGCAGGCACAATGGCAGTATTGTAAGCAGGCTGTCATTCTGCCGCCACTTTGCCATTTGGCTTTCTCCTTACCGCCTGTCAGCTTTTTCCAACACAACAATGTCTCCGTTGCCAAAGGGGCATCATTTGTTGTATTCAGAGTCATGGAGATGCATCTGTGTATTCCTTCAGGTATTCCACTGTCACAGACAATCACTTTAGGACAGGTATACCTTAGGATCATCATTATCCAAATGCCAGTTATCAAAAGCTAAGTAAAAAGCTTCTTACATGATTTTTATAACACAGAAAAATAAAAAACCAGGAGCCAGCTCGTGTTAATTTCAAGGCGGCTGATGTTGGTTGCTTTATCTGAAGCACAGAGTAGCCACACAAGTGATTTGGGGGTGGGGGTAGGCGGTCTGTCTGGATTATATCCTTGGATCCCTTCCAAGCCTGTGATCCTGTATCCAGTGAGGTTTAGAATTCAGTAGAAGCAGCTCTGGAACCTGCCAAACTAGTCCTTTTGTCAAGGTAATGGCTTTCGTTGGCCAGTTAATAATAATTTAGAATAATTTATTTTTATTTATACTCCGCCCATTAGGCTGGGTTTCCCCAGCCACTCTGGGCCGCTCCCAATAGAATATTAAAGACATGATAAAACATCAAACATTAAAAACTTCCCTAAACAGATGTCTTCTAAAAGTCAGATAGTTGATTATTTCCTTGACATCTGCTGGAAGGGCGTTCCACAGGGCGGGCGCCACTCCTGAGAAGGCCCTCTGCCTGGCTCCCTGTAACTTGGCTTCTCGCAGTGAGGGAACCGCCAGAAGGCCCTTGGCTCTGGACCTCAGTGTTCGGGCAGAACGATGGGGGTGGAGACGCTCCTTTAGGTATACTGGGCCGAGGCCATTTAGGGCTTTAAAGGTCAGCACCAACACTTTGAATTGTGCTCGGAAACGTACTGGGAGCCAATGTAGGTCTTTCAAGACCGGTGTTATACGGTCTTGGTGGCCACTCCCAGTTAAGTCCTCACCAGCGTCTCAAAGAACCAGCTAAGCGGGTTAAGCATTTCCCTGCAGTCCCCTCACTTGGCTGGAGGCCACGTGATCCTAGACAGAAGAACAAAAGCTAGAGAATTGTTGTTGTGTGTAAGATGGGAAAGCAGCATGTTGGAAACTGAAGGATGGAAAGGTGCATGGTTTGTTTTTTTTTTGCTCCATGCTGGAGCCTGACTAACAGAGAAGCAAGATGGGGTGTTAATGCTGTGAGCTCCTCCATGCTATGCTCAGGTTGTATATATGTGTAAATAAAACCTTGTATCCCGAAGACACCACAGTTTCCAGTGACCTTTGTACCAAGCAGGCTGAACCCTGGAAAAAATAATTGAAACCCCTGGAGTCTCTCAATGGCATGTAGCACTATTTACATCCTTCCCTTTGTCTCAAGACAGTTTTAATAAAAATGCAAAATAACCACAGTTCAGTAATACAGGGAGAATACAATCCTGCTTCAAGTTGTCAGGAATCGAACTGTTAAGAAACAATAACTAGTAATTGGGTCAACTCCTGAGGTTAGGCTAAGAATTGTCTAAGGCTCATGGGTAGGCAAACGAAGGCCCAGGGGCCGGATCCGGCCCAATCGCCTTCTAAATCCGGCCCATGGATGGTCCGGGAATCAGCGTGTTTTTACATGAGTAGAATGTGTCCTTTTATTTAAAATGCATCTCTGGGTTATTTGTGGGGCATAGGAATTCGTTCGGCCCCCCACAAGGTCTGAGAGACAGTGGACTGGCCCCCTGCTGAAAAAGTTTGCTGACCCCTAAGCAAATGGAAAATACAGTGGTACCTCAGGTTACATACACTTCAGGTTACAGACGCTTCAGGTTACAGACTCCGCTAACCCAGAAATAGTACCTCGGGTTAAGAACTTTGCTTCAGGATGAGAAGAGAAATTGTGCGGCGGCGGCGGGAGGCCCCATTAGCTTAAGTGGTACCTCAGGTTAAGAACAGTTTCAGGTTAAGAACGGACCTCCAGAACGAATTAAGTATTTAACCTGAGGTACCACTGTAGTTCCAGTGATTCCAGGTGCAACAAACCTGACCATGCTCTCTCCCACCAATGATGTCATCACTGGCATGACTGGGTCTAATCCCCCTGACATTCCCTGGTGAGTCTGAAATTTGCCTGCCAATCCCCTCCTTCTTTTCTCCCAATTGCCTGCTAAACCTCCTTGCTTCTTGTCCACAGAGAAATTTCACATTATAGGCACATAATGCATTTGTCAGATGCAAATATTTGCCCAGTCCTAGGTCTTTGGGGTGTGTGTGTGTGTGGTTTACAGCTTATCAGGAGAGAAACTTTATTTACAATGTGTACTCTTCCACTAATCTAAAAAAACCAGAGGCAAGCATGACTGCTTGTTTGACAAGGGAATTAGAATACCTTTTGTCTCAGAATTCACTTGGAATCATCCAGAAATGCAACTCTCCGTTCTAATGCTTCTCCAGGGCAATCTTTACATTGAGTTCAGTTCCAGTCCAAATATTGTACTGGGTTGCTTTTATATACTGTATATATCTTTTTCGATCTGTTTCCAGTGAGAAAGCCTTTTTGCAGTTTTATCTGCGTCCATGCATTTTTCCCCGTTTCATAGCAGCAGATGAAAGCTCTCTGCCTTTATCAGAACAGTAGAGGGCAGTCTAGCATTTCTACATTTGGCACAAAAAAGCAGTTAAATCTCTACCATACAAGGTAGAAGGCACAGAAGCAACATCCAGCACAGGAAGACTTCTAAGCAGAAATAGTATCTTGACTGAAGGAGGGAGTTTACTTAACATGGCTGTTTCCTAAAAAGAGGCAAATGTGTATTTCAGTATATTACACTTCAGGAAGGCCTGTAATTCAGTAGTACACCTCATGCATTGCATGCAGTGTGTCTCAGGTTGAGGGTCTTTCTGTTGCGGCAACTGCCTCATTAGGTGTACATCCAGCAGTAGCTGAGAGACATAGGACTGATGGACATGCCTTTTCCTAACTTCACTTGGCAATAAAGTGTTAATTCTTCATGCCTGACGTTCCTTGCATGACAGCGTCATGACACCACAAGGTGGTCCCCCATGGTGCCCTGCCTGCCCTACTGCCTCCACCGAAACTACCGAGCCTCTTGGGCTTACCAATCAGAAGGTCGGTGTTTCAAATCCCTGCAACGGAGTGAGCTCCCATTGCTCTGTCCCAGCTCCTGCCAACCTAGTGGTTCGAAAGCACGCCACTGCAAGTAGATAAATAGGTACCGCTGCGGTGGGAAGGTAAACAGCGTTTCCATGCGCCCTGGTTTCCGTCATGGTGTTCCGTGGTGCCAGACATGGTTTAGTCATGCTGGCCACATGACCCGGAAAGCTGTCTGTGGACAAACACTGGCTCCCTTGGCCTGAAAAGCGAGATGAGCGCTGCAACCTCATAGTGGTATTGCAATCCTGGTGCAATATGCCAAGCGCTGCATCAGGTGTAGAAACACCTGCGGACAAACACCCATTGCCAGTACCGCCTTCATCTGTTTTCAAATGAACACTCTGTGGGGTAATGCAGAACCAATATGCTACGAGCTTTTATTTTCAGAATGAAACCAGTTTTTCAAGAAGCACTTCTCAAGGGCAAAAAAATATGCAATACAGTGGTACCTTGGGTTAAGAACTTAATTTGTTGTGGAGGTCCGCTCTTAACCTGAAACTGTTCTTAACCTGAGGTACCAGTTTAGCTAATGGGGCCTCCCGCTGCCACCACTGCACGATTTCTGTTCTCATCCTGAAGCAAAGTTCTTAACCCGAGGTACTATTTCTGGGTTAGTGGAGTTTGCAACCTGAAGCATCTGTAACCCGAGGTACCACTGTACACTAAAGATTGTGTGTTGACTACACAGGAAAAAAGCAACCCCAAATATCCAGGTTCCAGGGATTCTAGATTAAGTGTTGTTGTACACGGCCTTGAATTTTAGGTGATGATTTTCTTACACCCAAGGAGGCCATGGCAAGGTAGTGGTAATCCTGTAGCCCTGGTGCCAAATAAGCAGGTAGTGGCAAGAGAAATCTGATGGAAAATCTATGGCTTGTGGCCTACCCTACTGGGTTGCTGCTAGAAAGGGAAGTCTCCACCCTTGAACTCAATGGGCCTGAGTGGACAAGTATAGAATTGCACTGTTAGTATCACAAAGGTTAAACCGAGATTAAAAAGAAGAATGTCTCATATTAAGCCAAACAGCTTTCTGCCCCATCTCCCCTATTTTCCTTGTAATTGTGCAATGCACCAGAGCTCAATGTCCGTATCTGACATCTTTTCAGTGTAATCCACCAACCAAGAGTTTACTTCTTAACTTCTCCTGTGAGAAGGCCATTTAATTCTTTCTGAATGGAGGTGGTAAAATGCTTATTTGCAGGCACAGTGGGTGTGCTTTGGAGAATTTGTGTCTATAACCCTTTGGAAAGTGAAGTGGGAAAAGGAAGACGTGAGGGATGGATTTTTCTGACATGATTTTCTGTGCTGCAAAGATTCTCCTCAAATATCACAAGTTTAGATGGGCAATCACAAGTTTAGGCAGGCAGTTCCTAACTTACTAAAATTTAATAGCAATTCTGCCTATTGAAACTAGAGCGATGTGGTTTTGTATTCTGAAATCTAGAAGGTAACCTGTTTCTGAGTAATGATATTTTAGGTTAGTTGTTCTCCTCTCCCCCTCTTTTGTTCATTGCACATAGTTCTCTGGGAAACTCATGGTCAGGGGTGTGCAGAAGGTAGATCTGAATTTACTGAGGAGATGTCTGGTGAATTGCAGCCAATCAGCAAGCGTTTCTGACTTCTAACAGTTATTCTAACAATAACAGCAGCTGAGAAGCTACCTCCAATTTGTGTGTGTGTGTGTGTGTGTGTGTGTGACTGAAAGAGAGAGAGGTGGAATCTAGACACATATAAAAAAACGCTGTGAAAATGCTTTAAAAAAAGCGTTTTGAAAAATATATTGAATTTTCCATAGCTCACCATCGCCATCTTGTGTCACATTTGTGTAATGCACTTTACAACACACTTAAAGTGTTTTATTTGCAACTGTATAGCTGAGAGAGAGTGAGTTTGGGAAAAGTCTGAAGCAGATTTGTATGTGAAAGAAGAAGAAGAAGAAGAGTTTGGATTTGATATCCCGCCTTTCACTCCCTTTAAGGAGTCTCAAAGCGGCTAACATTCTCCTTTCCCTTCCTCCCCCACAACAAACACTCTGTGAGGTGAGTGGGGCTGAGAGACTTCACAGAAGTGTGACTGGCCCAAGGTCACCCAGCAGCTGCATGTGGAGGAGCGGAGACGCGAACCCGGTTTCCCAGATTACGAGACTACCGCTCTTAACCACTACACCACACTGGCTCTCCTGTTTGACTCATTATGCTCCCCTGCCCGTCGCTGCACACAAGCTACTTCAGGACTTGTGACTTGGCTTCTATCACTGATCACAAATTCCTGGGCTGAGCATGCAGTCAGAGACAACTTGTTCTTTAATTCTTAGCATTCCAGCTGAGTTTTTATAGTGATCTGTTTGATGGCTCTCCTGTAAAATACAAGGCGGTCCTTACTGGAGATAGAGGAGAATTTTGATTTGCCTTTCATTTGAAGATGAACATACCTAATTCACATTTTTCTGAAACGATAAGAGAACTGAAAGATAGATATCCTTCAAAACTTGCACTAACTCTAAATCTTGCAACACAGTGTTCCAGCCAAATAATGCATGCAGAAATGCATGCCCTATAGTAAAATGTGCGTAAGATTCATATATAAGCGAAAATACAAAAATACATTATATTAGGGGGAACTGCTTTGCAAAACTATATATTTGGGTAAATTGCATAACAATATTAGGATAAATTTGCACAAAAATGCTGATTAATTTTCATGAGCTTTTTTTTTTTAAAAAAAGAAGAAGACTGGAAACTGATGTACAAATGTGGAGAACTGAACATTAGATCGGGGAAAGAATAAGGAACTGAGATAAATCACAACTGGCATATTCACCTGTCAGGGAACTGCCATCGGAACTAGAGGAGGAGGAGGCAAGGCTCCACAGCGATGCTGGAGAGGGGCCAAGCAGGGAGAGAGGCAGGTCTCCTGTTGGGGAAGAAAATCAGCGCAACACCAGGGATAGAGGGGGGCCAATGGGGGAAGCAGAGAGCAGGCTCCGGGACTCTTCACTGGACACCAGCGGGGAGAGCACAGGTCCTCCGCTACCCATGCCCTCCCTGCGCAGAAGACTTCCGCGCAGGGAGAGTAGGAGGAGACTGGGTGTCAAACAACTTTTATGTTGGAAAAGGTTTAAGAAACGCCCACTGACGGATTCTGCCAGTGACTGAATAGCCACGGAGTGGATGGCTGTCCAGCGAGAAATGGTTTAACCAGCCAACCTAGCCCAGAGCAGCGGCTATTTACGCACAAGCAACCCCTAAAGCCATTACAGCAATCCGTCAGTCCCTGAAGTAGCTTCTGCGCAGCGACGGGCAGGGGAGCATAATGAGTCAAACAGGAGAAGCTGGCGCCACGGAGCGAGCAGCTGGAGTGCAGAATCTGGTGGAGAGGAACCGAGATTTAGAACAGCATGTGGCTCTGCTGACGGCGAGGCTGGAAGAACGGAGGGCTCAGGATGCCAAGGTCAGACCCACCCCCATCGCAAGGAAGGTACTGGGGCTGGTGCACAAGTTTGGGGGAAAGCCCCAGGACTACAACGCGTTCCGAACGGAAATAGAGTACGCTTTGGAACTGCAGCATGATGACTTTGCGGATGATGGGGAGAGGGTGGCCTATATTGTGGGGCATCTGGAGGATGGAGCGCGGGAATGGATCAGGCCCCTAATGGCAACGCAAAATGCCGCCTTGAAAGACGTCAGGAATTTTTTTCAGGCGATGAATGCAATGTTTTCAAGCGAAGGGGAGCAATATGTGGTTCGACGGCAATTGATGGGGTGCAAGCAGGGGAGCCAATCTGTTAGAGAGTACTGGTCGCGCTTTGCGATGTTAATCCACCGGCTTGGGTGGGATCTGGACGCGGAACCCATTCAGATGTTATTTGAGGAGGGGTTGTCTCCAACAGTCAAGGATGAGCTTTCCCGCGCGCCCCGCCCGCAGTCGATGGACCAGCTGACCAAGGCTGTGCTTGCGATTGGAGCGCGACAGGAAGCGCGGGCGCAGGAGAAGAGCGAAGGGAGAGGGGAACGTTACCATGACTACCGCATTCCTGAAATACCGCGGCAGCCTCCCCAGCCGGCTGAGCCAATGGAAATAGATGGCGCGCGCGCGAGGTTTGAAACACCACTGAAGGGCGCAAGAGGGAGGGAAAGGATTGGAAAACCCACAAGAAGTGTTTCCTCTGCCAACGGCCAGGACATTTTGCCAGGGTCTGCCTTCAAAGAAAGGCCTGGCAAGGGATGGTGGGAGCTGTGGGCTGTGAGGGGAAGGAGGAAATGGATCAGGACCAGGGAAACGGCCAAGCTTGGCTGCCAATCAGCGGGGGCGGCAGCCAAGCCAACAACCAATAGAAGTGCCCCAACCAGACCCTCCCAGGGCAGCGATAGCCATAGAAGTGGTGCTAGAACTCCCAAATGGGCACCCAGTCAAGGTGAAGGGGCTGCTGGATTCAGGCAGTTCCTGCAATTTCTTCAGCAAGAGCTTCGCTCTAGAACACCAACTCCACCTGCTGCCTCTGGATTTTCCCTTGCAAGTGACAACCATCGACGGCAGGGAACTTCTGGGAGGGGAGGTGACGCACCAGACCCCGCCAATGAGAATGAGGGTTTCCAGGCACACAGAGACTATTGCCTTTCACGTAGCCACACTGTCAGGACCCCCAATAATACTGGGAATGAGCTGGCTGTCACTGCATGATCCAGTAGTGGCATGGCATCAGCGGAGTCACCTTTGGGTCAGCTTACTGCTTGGAACACTGCATGGGGGGGGAACCCCAAGGATGACAGTGGCCAGGGTGGCGGGAATGGCGGTGGAGCCAAAAGGGAAGGTGCCACCCCAATATGCTGACCTGCAGGAGGTCTTCAGCGAGAAGGAGGCGGATAGACTACCCCCCCATAGGCCCTTTGACTGCCAAATCAACCTACTCCCAGGGGCTCAGCTGCCAGTGGGTAAACTGTATGCCATGTCGGACAGGGAGATGCAGGAGTTGCGGGAATTTATTGACAAGAACCTGAAAAGAGGTTTCATAAGAGAATCAAAGGCGGTGGGGGGCAGTCCGGTGTTCTTTGTGGACAAAAAGGATACTAATAAGCCCAAGCTCGTTGTGGACTACCGGGGCGTCAACCTGGTGTCAGAACCCGTGACCTTCCCAATGCCCAGGATTGATGACATTTTAACACGGGTGAGGCGGGGAAATTTTTTACCAAGCTGGACCTCAGGGGGGCATACAATTTGATCAGGATGAGGGAGGGGGACGAATGGAAAACCACCATGTTCACCCCCCTAAGAGCCTTCAAGTACTTAGTTATGCCTTTCGGATTACAGTCGGGCTCCGCCTGCTTTCAAGCTTTCATGCACCACGTGTTGGGGTCCCTGCTGTACAAAAACTGCGTAGCCTTCTTGGACGACGTCTTAATCTATTCTGACAATGAGAAGCAACATGTCAAAGACATCAGGGAAGTGCTAAAGAGACTGCAGAAGCACCAGTTGTCGGTCAAGCTGGAAAAATGCCAATTTCACACAAGGGAGGTCGAGTTTCTGGGGTACAAGTTGTCAGACAAGGGCCTAGCTATGGACCCCAGCAAGGTGCAGGCGGTACTGGAATGGAAGGCCCCCAAGACCGGGAAGGACGTGCAGAGGTTCCTAGGGTTCAGCAACTTCTACAGGAAGTTCATCAAGAACTTCGCCCATTTAACAGCACCCATCACAGACTGTCTCAGTAGCAAAAAGAAGTTCGTCTGGACGGAAGGGGCCCAGCAATCCTTTGAAGGCCTGAAGAAAGCGTTCGCATCGGAAGAGCAGCTCCTGCACATGGATCTGGAGAAGCCCATGAGGCTAGAGACCGACGCGTCAGACCGGGCCATAGGAGCCGTACTTTTGCAGCCAGGAACCCAGCAAGACTGGAGGCCGTGCGCCTTTTTCTCGAGGAAGCTGAACAAGTCGGAGCAGAACTACACGGTGTATGACCGCGAACTGCTAGCTATCTACGCAGCGTTTCGCCGATGGAGACATCTGTTAATAGGGGCGCGGCACAAGATCCAGGTTTGCACGGATCACAAGAACTTGGAGTACTGGAGGACTGCGCGAGTACTCAATCAGAGACAGATTCGATGGGCACAAGAGTTCTCCAAGTTTTCCTTCGAGATCCGGTATGTGCCGGGAGAGGAGAATGTTAGAGCCGATGCTCTCTCCCGGAAGACGGAGTACATGGAAGGAGAGGGACCGCCGGAAGCCCGACACGTGTTCCCCGAGGACAAATGGGTGTGTGTGGGAGTGTTGGTTGGGAAACGAGAACTAGCCGGTCTCACCAGGAACGACAAGTTCGCCCAAACTAAAATCGGAACTACGGGAAGGAAGGGAAAACCATGGAGAGTTTGAAGAAAAGGAAGGGGCACTGTACTATAAGGGAGCGCTGTACGTACCGGGGGAGACCTTGAGGGGAAGGGTACTCAAACAACTCCATGACAACCCAACAGTGGGGCACTTTGGTCAGCACAAGACCATGCTGCTTGTCACCAGGCAGTTCTGGTGGCCAAGGGTAAGGGAAGATGTACGGGAGTACGTACGGGGGTGCGACCGCTGCCAGAGGGCAAAGGGGGAGAGGGCGGCCCCTGCAGGGTTACTGGAACCCTTACCCACGCCGGGAAGACCCTGGGAGGTGGTGTCCATAGATTTTATGACTGATTTGCCCAAATCAAGAGGGAAGACAGCAGTCATGTGCCAGTCATGTGACAAAAATGTGCCATTTCATAGCTTGCTCACATGCGGTGACGGCAGAGGAAACAGCCAGATTGTTTGTGGATCACATCTTCAGGTTGCATGGGACTCCCTCGAGGGTCATCTCAGATCGCGGGAAACAATTTACTTCAAGGTTCTGGAGGAAGCTCATGAGCTTGCTGCAGGTTGAGGTGGGGTTCTCGACGGCGAGACACCCGGAAACCAACGGACAAGCGGAACGAGCGAATAGTATACTCCAGCAATACCTACGCTGCTACGTCAGCGAGAGACAGAATGATTGGGTAGAGAAACTAGCGCTGGCTGAATTTGCATACAATAACGCTGAACACGTGTCCACGGGAATGAGCCCGTTCATGGCCAATTATGGGTGTCACCCCAGGGCCTTCCCGGGGAGGGGGGAGGAAGGGGGGAGCGTACCTGCAGCAGAGCAGTTTGTGGAAGAAATGGAGGCCTTGCACCAGCAACTCCAGATGAATTTGGAGAGGGCCAAAGAAATTTACAAGAGGCAGGCAGACAAGCACCGTCGGGAAGGGGAGACCATACGGGTGGGGGACCGGGTGTGGTTGTCAACCCGAGGGTTACCCTTTAAGGGAGGGTGCAAGAAGTTGCAGCCGAGGCGGCTGGGACCTTTTGAGGTAACACAGCAGGTGAACCCCGTGGCATTTAGGTCAAGCTGCCTGACAGCATGAAGTTACACCCGGTGTTCCATAGGTCCCTACTCTCTCCGTACAGGGAGGGGCCGGACTTCCCGGGACGGGAGGGAGAAGTCACCACACACCCGCAAGTAGAGGAGAGGGAACACCACAACCAAGCCACGGAAATACTCGATTCCAGGTGGCGGGGGCGCAAGGTAGAGTACTTGGTCGCTTGGGAGGGAGAACCCCGGTCCGAAGACACGTGGGTTCCCGCGGAGGCAATCAATGACGGGTATCTAGTGGAAGAGTTCCACAGTCGGTTCCCACACAAACCAAAACCACCAGCGAGATTCTGGGAGGAGCAATTTGGCACCACTGACGACGAGGAGGAGTTTGTAGGTTTTCCTGACTCCGAAGAGGAGGGAGGAGAAGCGTCGGAGAGGGAGGATTCAGACTGGGAGGCCCACCCCGCGGGGAGAGATCAGAGCGGGTGGGAAGCGGGTTTTGAATCCTCTGAGGATGGCGACAGCTCCTTCCGACGATTCCCCGCATCATCGGCCGACGACAGGGACAAAGTTGGATCCAAAGGTCGGGCCGGGGGTGGAGGGGGTTCTGGGGGGGGAGATGGATGTCAGGGAACTGCCATCGGAACTAGAGGAGGAGGAGGCGAGGCTCCACAGCGATGCTGGAGAGGGGCCAAGCAGGGAGAGAGGCAGGTCTCCCGCTGGGGAAGAAAATCAGTGCAACGCCAGGGATAGAGGGGGGCCAATGGGGGAAGCAGAGAGCAGGCTCCGGGACTCTTCACTGGACACCAGCGGGGAGAGCACAGGTCCTCCACTACCCACGCCCTCCCTGCGCAGAAGACTTCCGCGCAGGGAGAGTAGGAGGAGACTGGGCGTCAAACAACTTTTATGTTGGAAAAGGTTTAAGAAACGCCCACTGACGGATTCTGCCAGCGACTGAACAGCCACGGAGTGGATGGCTGTCCAGCGAGAAATGGTTTAACCAGCCAACCTAGCCCAGAGCGGCGGCTATTTACGCACAAGCAACCCCTAAAGCCATTACATCACCCCTTCTCAGTCCCCACAAGTGGGAAGTCTACTGCATCCCCTGCCCTTGGGTGTCTGAGAACCTTTAGCAGATCTCCAATGAGAACAGCAATCATCAGTGAAAGACAGTCTGTTCTTTCCCCACAAATGCTACTGTAGAACTATTTGTGGGGTGGAGTAGCGTTTTAGGACATCGTGTTCATAACCTCCAACATTTCTCCGATGAAAATAGGGACATTCCATTCCATAGGGATAATTTTACTATTTATACCCCACACATCTTAATGGGTTGCCCCAGCCACCCTGGGCAGCTTCCAACATATATCATAACATAATAAAACATGGAACTTTTTTTTCCCCAATTTCCCTATACAGGATTGCCTTCAGATAGCTGGGGGGGGGGGCGTTTGGATAACTCCATACCCTCCAACATTTCTCCAGTGAAAATAGGGACACCTTACCATATTCTCCAGCTTTTCTCCGATGAAAATAGGGTCATCCTAAGGAAAAGCGGGACATCAGAAACCGGGACGGCTGTTCTGATTTTCCTGGAAAATAGGGACACTTGGAGGGTCTGTAGGTTTTCAAATTGTCTTCACCTTTCCTCCTCACAATGCTCAAGGAAGCTTCCCTGAAGAAAAGCCCCAGTGTTGGTATCTTCCAAAGTCTTCTCAAGACAATAGGGTTGCCTCAAAAGCAACATTCACCCATCTGAGGTGTTTTGCTTTGGTCCAACGGTCCGGTTCTACTCTTGCGTTTCATTCCGGCAAGCCGCGGTAAATTCCGGAAAGGAATCTCCACAGCTGCAAGAACTATAGCCCGTGGCGCTGTGGAGGAATATGATGGTGGTGACACAGATGATGCTGACAGACTGACACTGTAGATTAATTCATGCAAAATGGGTTGATGCATCAAGACCTTTGTGAAAAGCCACCAAAAAAAATGCTCTCGGATGCTTTCAAATACACAAAGGTAGGCTGGCAGGCATTTCGTTTTACACAGATACAGGGATCTATAGTTACTTGTTTACTGATACTAATGAAATCTCTCTTGGTGGAGAACAAAGTATCTTTGTGGAGAACCAGGTAACTCTTGGTGGAGAACCTCAGGCCTAGGAGCTCAAAGTCTTTCTATTGGACCCTCAGGACTTTCTCCAGGCCACAGCCTCTCCCCATACCCCTAACATTTCTCTGAAGAAAATAGGGACGCCCTATTCCATAATAACGATAACGATTATTTTATTTATACCCCACCCATCTGACTGGGTTGCCCCAGCCACTCTGGATGGCTTCCAACAGATATAAGAACATAAAAAAATGTTAAACATAAATACTACTTCCCTATACAGGGCTGCCTTCAGATGTCTTCTAAATGTCATATAGTCAAGTATCTCTCCAAGTTACTTATTTCTCCAATCAAAATAGGGACGTCCTATGGAAAAGCAGGGATCAAATGAGAAACTGAGACAGCTTCTGTAAATCTGGGACTGTCCCTGGAAAATAGGGACACTTGGAGGGTCTGTCTCCCCAGCCATCCCTTCATTGCCCAGACCACACCTCTTCAGTGGTCTTGCTTCATTTGTCTTGCCCTGACCCACAACTAGGATAAATTGTTGCTCCATCCCAAGGGGTTAATAGTTTGTGTTACCATTCATTGGTTAGAACTGCTGGTGAATACCAGTCATTCTAATTTATTGCTCAAAACCGTAGGTCATTTATTTATTTTATTATTTCCTTCATTAAATGTATACACCGCGTGATTGTAAAAAGTAAATACAAGATCACCTCAATGCAGTTTTCAAAAAGATGAGACAATAAAATCAAGAAAAAATTACAAGAGTTAAAATACTAAAACAGATTATAAACACTGCGACTTTCTAAGCATCTGTGTGGGCTCGTCTAAACAAGAATGCTTTTCGTCAGTGCCCCTCCCACCCTGATGCCCTCCAGATGTTTTGGATTCCTAGACACCTGGAAGGCACCAGGTTGGGGGAAGGCTGTGAGGTCATTGCAATATACAGCAACAAAATACAGGGGATTGACATCATATAGCAACAGGTTTCATTTGCCTAAGTATCTGTGCCACACTTTGAAAAAGCATTTCTCATTTTTGCTAATCACAACCCCAATAGACAGTTTTACTCCCAACCTCAGTAGACAGACTGCTATTTCTGGAGTCCTCCGTTCCTTATATACGTGCATCAACTCCCCTTGCACCTACTAGACTTCTGTGAGATTTATCACGTGATGCTGTTCTAAAATTATCTCCCTCTTCTTCTGCACCAGTGATATCCTTGTATCCTTTCCTGTCAGCCTTAAAATTGCAGCCACCTATTGTGCTCCCAGATCTACATGTGTGCCCTCCTGTCTAATTAAAATGCTAGTCTTAAACCCATCTTCATCTCTCATTGCCCCTATGTCACTTCCATTTCTTAATCCCTTCAGTAGTTTTCTCCACATTCTGCATCGAGCCTGAACTGACCCTGAAGGTTCTCACACTGTCAACATTCCCATCAAACATCGTGCTCTACTCTTGATTCCTTCTTCGCTCCCTAATTTTTAAAAATCTAGCCCAACCGCTGCTGTTGCTTCCTCGTCTCCTTTCCTTTCTACCTTTGACACATTTCAAATAAACCCTCTATTCTCAAATCTCATAAAAAAGGCACTTTCCCCATGAAATCTGTACAAGAAAATTTGGAATGTGAGAAAATTAGTTTTTTTTAATTATTATTTTAATTGAACAAGACAATCTGGAAATTTCAATTCATGGTGTGCTTCTGTCTTAATCACTTGTGGCTACAACCCATATTCTACTGTGGTTGCCAATGATGGAATTAGTGGGGGGGGGGATTTCGGGGAATTGGCAAAATGTCCAGATTTTTAAAACTTTCCCCAAGAAAGCTCAACAACTTCCTAAAAATATGGCAGCCCTAATATATTATATTGGGACGCGGGTGGTGCTGTGGGTTAAACCACAGAGCCTAGGACTTGCCGATCAGAAGGTCGGCGGTTCGAATCCCCGCGATGGGGTGAGCTCCCGTTGCTCGGTCCCTGCTCCTGCCAACCTAGCAGTTCGAAAGCATGTCAAAGTGCAAGTAGATAAATAGGTATCGCTCCAGCGGGAAGGTAAATGGCGTTTCCATGTGCTGCTCTGGTTCGCCAGAAGCGGCTTAGTCATGCTGGCCACATGACCCGGAAGCTGTACGCCGGCTCCCTCGGCGAGTAAAGCGAGATGAGCACCGCAACCCCAGAGTCGATCACGACTGGACCTAATGATCAGGGGTCCCTTTACCTTTAGTATATTATATTGTTACTCATTTATTTCCCATAGTTTTCTGGATCTTTTACCAGGCCACTTAAATGTGGTAAGGAAGCATGACAGTAATATGGGGGGGGGGAGGAATCTGTCAAGGACCTTTTTCTTGGGTGGGTCAGATGGCTTGGTTTCAGAGTATGACTACTTTGGGAGGGGTACCACTGATTTTTTTTTTTAATATTAGAAATGCCTATATTTTTAGATAGGACCTCTCAGTCTTCAACTAGAAGTATCGCACGTCAAATAGGTAGGGTCCTGTCCTGACCTTAGTTTGTTCTTTTGACCCAACTTCCTTTTCTTTGTCCAATTATAAGTTGGCTCCATGTACAACAACTTTGATGCCACTTTACTATTAAGTTATGACATGTTCTTTCCCATTCATCCTGTATCTACCCATTAATCACATTATTTTTATATCAAATCACGACGCAGTAACAATCAAGACACTTTTATTTTTGTCCTTCACACTGTTGGCTGCTTGTATCTTGAGAGTTACTTTACTTTCATCCAATGATGTAGGTGCTCGGAAGTTCTAGCTTCAATTGATAATTTAAATTCTATTTTAGAGGGAATGTTTTACCATATGTGGTGGGAATGTAAGAAAGTAAAGAGTTTCTGGGAAGCGATATATAATGAATTGAAAAAGATGTTAAAATACACTTTTGTTAAGAAACCAGAAGCTTTCCTTTTAGGGATTACAGGAAAAGAAATAAGAAGAAAAGACTGTAAATTATTCCAGTATGCAGTTACGGCAGCAAGAATTTTATTGGCCCAGAAATGGAAACAAGAGGAAATACCGACGATTCAAGAATGGAGAATGAAATTGACGGACTATGCGGAACTGGACAAATTGACTGGGAAAATAAGATATGCTCGAAACCAAAAGTTCATCGAGGTTTGGGGAAAATTTGTAGATTATCTGAAAAATATATGTGAGGTGCAAACAACGCTAGTGGGGTTTCAAGAAGCACTGTAAAATTTTAAGAGGTATTGTTAAAAGAAAATAGAAAAGGGAGGGAAGACAAATGGCAATGTAATCAAAGGAATGCGTATTGAAGGGTAAATACGGATGATTACCAGAGAAGCTGAAGGAAGACCAAAAAGAGTACTTTGTTAAAATTTGTTAAAATTTGGATAAAATTGTATGATTGTATTGGAAAATTAATAAAAATCTATATATATATAAAAGATAATTTAAATTCTATTTTGAACAATCAATCTCATTTTCCTTTATATTTTACTTTCAGGAACCTTCTGTTTAATGTGGTTGTCAGGGGCTAATCTATGGGTGCAGAAGGTTTCACTAACAACTTGAAATGAAGGCCTTTCCTGCTAGACACATACAGTCCTAGACAGATCAGCCGGCTGGCAAACGATTGTTCCCAGGTACCTTTGAGGTGCTTACCTAAGAGTATACCTGAACTTGAAACTGCGATGCAACTGATCAGCCAGCTAGAAAAAGAGATATCCCAGCTAGCACATCTGTTCCTGAAGAAGGATCTCTCCAAAATGTGTCGGGCCTGAGATGAATCTTTCTTTTCTTTGAGCACCTGGAGTCCTCTGATGCTTTCTCCAGATTTGTGGTTGCTTCCCAAGAGCAGAGAAATGGAATGTATGTTCACAGTGTCAGTCAATTGATTGGTGCTAAAATAACATTTTCCAAGAAGGTTGCTATAACCGCTGATCAACTCTGATTGACAGTTGCAGCAACAGCCTTTGAACTTCGAAAGTTGTCAAGCACCCGGTGTCATGATGCCAGGTGATTGACAGCTGTGTGGTCCTGCCCACCTGCCGAAGATGGCTTGCAGGGGGTGGGAGAATTAGGAATCTGGCCTGATCCATTTCTTCATCCCTAGCCTAGAAAGATAACTGAAGAGTGTTTCAGCTGATCAGAAAGGCTTCCAACACTGGAACAGATCTGGATTTAACGAGCTCCTTTTGCTTGCTTTGGTGGTAAGAATCTGGTCACTATAATCACATTATTTGAGCGTTCATACATTTTCTTCTGGTAATGGTGATAAGATGAATGCTTGCCGTGTAAACCTGAAATTACTCTCAAGAGAGCCTGCGTAACATGGATAAAAGTTTTATGGTGGAAATACTTGTAAATACAAAACAGCTTTGGGAACCTCGGAAGCACTTGAGTTGGGTTGTAATTAAAACGCTACAGATCAGGAATACTAAGTAGATATCTTGGATTGTAATGCACTGTTCACTTTTTCTTATCAATAGATTGTCGGAGGCTCAGAGGAAATTTAAGAACTCTGTGTGAGTTTTTTTTTTTTTTTTTGCCATTTCCAGCTATGCAGAAAATTAAGCAAGTATGTTTGGACTTCTGCAACCTCTCCCTATCCTCTTCATCACTGAGTGCCTCAAGATGTTTGTATCAATAGGCAACAAAAGGTAAATATAAAAATCAACAGTGTCCTTTTAAGACTGTTCAGCACCTAGAAGCAGTGGCGTAGCGGGAGGGGAGGACCCACAGTGACAGTAGCCCCAGGCGCAAATTTGTTAAGGGCTCAAAATTTCAACACCTGGTGCTGCCTTAATGACCGCTCCCCGCTTAAAACAGGGGGCGCCCTTTGCGTGGACGCGTGCAGCCCCTAGATCTGGAGCGGCTCCAACAGCATAGGCTTGGCTTTGCCTTCCCTCAGGTGGGATACCTGGAGGTCTCCGCCTACCTCAGTCAGTTGTCCAATCCCACCTGGGGGAAGCATTGCCAAGGAGACCAGGCCAGGTAGCGGAGGGATTACCTGCCCACACAATAGAGGGAGGATCTCACCTGGGAATCCTCACTTGCCTCCAGAGCTTCTCCCACCCTACCCACCCTCAGTTAATGTCTTATTTTGCAGGTTAACTTTTCTTCACAGGTTTTGCAGGTTAACTTTTCTTCACAGGTATGCGGGCGCTGCTACGTTAAGGTCGCTGTTAAAGGGCCGGAAAGGAATTTCCCTGCATTGGCAGGTTTCGCCTTTCCCGTAGCAAAACATCACAACTTTGGCGGTATCAGGCCTTGGGCGGAATCCTTTTGTCCATCTTCCTCTTTGCGGCGGCGATACCAGGGTTCCCCGTTAAAGGGGTTTTCTGAAGGGAGGCTTTGACCGTACGCTGAAAGGTCGTCATTGCTCTCCCCTGCGGTGGCGGCGTTACAGGGGCGGCTATCTCTGCTTGAACATATGTTCTCCAGAGCCGGCCCATCCCCCCCCCCACACTGGATAACCCTGATGCTCCCTAGGTCCCCGGCTGGGGACTGGGGAGGGAGAACGCCCAATGCCTGAGCCAAGGTCTACCCACATTTGAAATTTAATAAAGTTGTGGCCAATTTAATCCCATAGCACGTTGTCTTGAGTCGTTATTCCACATGACGGGGGGACCGTGCGGGATCTGGGGACTCCGCCTGTCCACGCAATACAGCTGCACACTTCTGTCGCTTGGCTTGAAAACAACTTCTTCGTGCGAACCAGCAAGTGGCCTTTCCAGACAAGGGAACAACTCTTCGTATCACAGTGGTTGTGATCTTCTGGGTGATGCAGACGCTGTTAGGCGGTTGAATGTGCATGCGTACCCTATCCATCACATGGCCCTGGGCACCGGCAATTCATGCTACACCACTGCCTAGAAACCAGGAAAAACAAAGAAACTGTGGCATGCGGTGTTTCCCCTTTATGCACTTACTTCTTGCTAACTATTCATCCTCTCCCAGCTCATTGCAAAACATAAACATTTTCCCCAAATGCATATTAAAGTAGTTATGCAGATGTGGATAGATTATCTATCCATCCTCCCCAAATCTGTATGATTTGCATTTATGTTCTCAGCTCAGAATGTATGTATCCCTGTGATGCTAGATATTGATGTTTCTGGCTCTGATTGCACAGATAGATATTGAGGCTTGCCAGCAATTAATTTCCAAGGTATTAACTCATCTCTCATTTTTCGACTTCTGCACAGTGCTATGAATTTTGGGAAACACATGTTTGTTAGACAGTTTTTGAGATGAAGTATAGGTGACATGCAAGCCTAATTATGATACTGCACCATCGGTTCTTCATGCTGTAGAGCTGCTATGAAAAGCTGGATTGTCTGAAGCATGAGCAGGTATCATAAATATAAGGAATCTGTCATGCAAAATGAAGAAATACCGGCAGCGTTCATCTGATTTAATGCCATTTGAGAAGAAACACGATTGAACAGGCAATCATGCTAGGAAGTAAACCATTTCTGGCCTCGTATATCTGATTTGTGGAGGAACAGATCAGAGGCAAGAGGTTCTCCCTCTGGTCTGATCCTAAGCCCATGTGCAGGAGATCAAAAAGTGCAGCTGATTGGCTCAAGGAGCAGGATTTGGGCATGGCTGGATTGATGGAGGCTCTGACAGACTGCTGCCTAGCCACTGCCAAGTTGCATTTCATCCTTCCCTGCTCCCACAACATCAACTGTTTCTAAGTAAGGCTCTCAAATCATCAAGAACTGTAGATTTTGGACCATATCATGCCAGCGAGTAAACTTACAGCCTTCGTATTGGCACACACCAATGAACTGTCTGTCCTTGTGGGCTTGCCTCTTTAAGACCCATGGTGGTTTGGAAACATGATCAGTTGCTGGTGTGTTGACCGGCCAACCAAACACGGCAAGCAGAAGGCTGGGTGAAGGTAGAGCAGAACTCAGCTGGAGCCTGGATGAAAAGTAGCTCCCAGCTGCCATATAGAAGAACCAGCTTGATGGACATCCTGGCAAGACAGCTGGGGACAGCAGACACAGAGAAAGCATACTGAGAGGGAAAGGCTTTGATTCCAAATATAATCAGCATGGAACCGAGACACAGCTGAAAACAAGCATCTTTATTTATGTCCTTTAAGGGGATGCTAGATCAGACAGTCCTTGCACTTGGTAGCCAAAAGGGAAACACCAGGGCTCAAAAGTTGTTGTTGTTGATTTTTTTTTAATAGATAATGCACTTAGCCCATAATTTTATTTGTTTCTCTGGGCTGTTTTATAAGGATGTGTTCCATCGACTGGAATGATGGTGATTGTTCTGCCAGGAGTTGCACTGGAAGGATTTTTTAAATTTTGTTTCACCTCACAGAGTGTTTGTTGTGGGGAAGGAAGGGAAAGGAGATTGTTAGCCGCTTTGAGACTCCTTAAGGGGAATGAAAGGTGGGATATCAAATCCAAACTCCTCCTCCTCCTCTTCTTCTTCATCATCATCATCATCATCAACATCACAGCAGCTACGGTATGTTTTATGCACGCAATAGAGCAGCCATGATGGATGGATATTCTATGTCTGGGTCCTTTCTGTGGAAGCTGCTTGGACCTGAGTGCGCATTTTTGCTGCTTTCAGTAAAGGTTCATGGAGAACTTGGCATTCTTGGCAGAAAATCAGAAAAACAGAGTGGCAGAAGAGCACAAAACCAAGTGGGAGAATAAAATGTTTTCGCAAACCAATGCTGGAAATGTCTCAAAGGTCCTTGTGTGAGGAACAACTTATACAATAGGGTCCCAGTTGCTTATTTCCCCTCCTCTCTGAGAAGGAGTATGGTAATTCATAGTCCACATAAATGAACAATAAGATTGAAGGATTTTTTAAATTGAGAGGTCCTGTCAACATCAGAGGCATACTCGGTCATCCTCATTCCCCGCCAAGGTTGTTCTACATTCTTTATTTGGGGAGGGGGCTGTTGCAGCATGGCTGCATTTTTCCTTTCCTGCTGCTTTGTGCCTCTCAGTGTGCTTTGCTTACACCAAGGACCTGGTCTGCAGCCCTAAATTTGTTAACTATGAATTTTTCTTGCTCTAATATAGCTCAGTGGGTAGAGCATCAGACTCTTAATCTCAGGGTCCTGGATTTGGGCCCCATGTTGGGTAAAATATTCCTGCATTGCAGGGAGTTGAACTTGATTACCCTCATGGCGCCTTCCAACTGTACAAATTCTATGATTGTAATATGCTAGGAACTTAGAATTATGTCACAACTAGATGGGCTGCAGGGAGATAGGAGTTATGTGATACACCTTGATTGCTTTGTCAATGTTTGCTACTTGTAAACCCATATGCAAATCATATCCAACTGCAAATCATTTAATCACGTTTTACCTTACAGTGGTACCTCGGGTTACATACGCTTCTGGTTACATACGCTTCAGGTTACACACTCTGCTAACCCAGAAATAGTGCTTCAGGTTAAGAACTTTGCTTCAGGATAAGAACAGAAATCAGGCTCTGGTGGCACGGCAGCAGCAAGAGGCCCCATTAGCTAAAGTGGTGCTTCAGGTTAAGAACAGACCTCTGGAACGAATTAAGTACTTAACCTGAGGTACCACTGTATTTTGTATTAATTCCTATATTTATTCAATTTTCTGTTTTCTGTATGTACATTTCTACACCATTCACAATTCTATATTTTATGCCATGTTGCATTTCCATTGAGCTTTATGAATCAATAAATAATTGATTTCAGTTACATCCTGTCTGTGTACACATAGGACTAAGACATCAGAGCCCTGAGTAGATGGTGGGTGTGCTGCAAGGAACTTTGAGCACATAAGGGGACTGAAGCAGGAACCGATGGGCCTATGGAGAAATTTAATGTACTTACAACAAAGGAAGTTGCCTCGTACTGAGTCAAACCATTGGTCCATCTAACTTAGTTGGACCTGAGACCTTCTGCATGCAAAGCGGATGCTCTACCAGAGAGCTGCAACCATTCCCTAAATTAACACAAGAGTGAGGGGCATTGTAAAGATCTTAAGTGAAGAGGGACCTCTTCATGCGATCAGGAACCCAGGCGTACTGGCTGCCAGAGTGTTTGAGTTGCACAGAAGGGAATTTCTGTCAGTCATGGATTGTTAAGTAGAATTGTTTCATGTACATTGAAATGGGAGATCTATAGTATCTCTTTATTGTATATTGTGAAGCATGGCTGGAAATTGTATGAAGTTAGAGAAGAGCTGACCAGGTGTATCATGGGGCTGTATCTCTGTGGCTCAGTCATAGGGTGATCTGCTAAGAGTCACATGGAACTGATGCTATTTCAGGTCTCTGCACATGCTAATCTGGTATGCATCTATGTTGGGTGTGGTGCCTCTTTGTTCTAAGCCACTGAAGAGAATGGATGCGTGAATATCTGTCTCCAGCAAAACAGCCCGAGGCTAAAAGAGGCTATAATGGATAAGAGATGGAGCTTTGATTTTAGCTCAGAATGCAAGATATTTGAAATCTAAGTTATTATGCTTTTTTGTTGGGACCAGTGTAAGAGTTGTTCAAGTGAATGTAATTTTTTATTGTTTTGAGTTGTTTTGAATTTAAATTCTGCAAGTACAGCTTTTGAACCATAGTTTTGGACAGGAGAATTTTTTATTTCAACAGAAGAGTCACTTTTAGTTTATCCAGTGTCTCCCACATGCTCGATATTACTAATCTCAATATGGATTCTACTGTCGCTGCAGCATTGCCTTGTGGCAACCCAAACAGGGCAGAGAAGACCAAAAAGGAACTGGTGAAAGCGGAAGCATCAATAAATGAACTGGCCAATTATTAAGCTCCAGGTGTTGTCTAGCCATAGATGTATACTGCTGAGTATAGGATTTAATGTCTGATTAAGGAAAAGCTCCGGAGGCACTATAAACCAAGCTTTCCTTTAGGGTATTTCATTACTCACCATCAAGCTTTCTTTTAATTACTTTAATTTCCTGTTCTGTGGGTTTCGAAGGGAATCTACATAGGCCAACTCCATATATTGATTAATGGAAGCATACCTTGTGTTTCTCATTACTGGGACTTGAGTGTTTGTGGCCTTGTAGCTGCATGAGCCTTCTGAGAATAATCAAGTTTTATTATAAAGCTCCAGCATCTGGATCAACATAACCCAATGTCAGTCGAAGCTACCTGGGCAATAATACTCCTAATTCTTTAATACAGTATAATGAAAAAGGCTTGATTTTTGTACACACACACACACACACACACACACACACACTGATTAGTTTGCAATGGACACACTGTGCTTTCTAAGGCTAATAGTGCTTCACATTATTTAATAAGGCTGGTAGTGCTTCAAATCAATTCACATTTTCAGGACAGGTTATAGAAATCAATTTGTCTCAGAGCTCTTAATGTGTGCCTCTGCCATAAAGTCTGCTATATTGGTGCAGGAATGGGGAGGGTGGGGGACAGAAAGAAGAATTGCTCAACCCCACTACTGAAGGATAGAGCATATGCTTAAATTAAAGCAGAAGAGATGCACCAAGAATAGCAGAAGAAATGTTTTCCCAACAAAGGTTGCCAAAAAAATGCTGCCTAGGGAAAGTGTGGCATTTCCAAGACCTACACACACACACACACACGGCACCCGTTCATCTCAAAAGACAATGGAGTGTGCCCCCCAGGGATGAAGTCAAACTGCTGCATTTGTAGCACCAAAGTGACCTTGCTGGGGTGCAAGCCTGGGCACTGCGCATGGAGGCCCTGGGATGCCCAGACAACAATCTCGCTAATGCAGTCCAAAGGAAAGCAGAGCAATACGTTTGGCACCAGCTTGGCTGCAGGAGTTGCTGGAAGGTGCCACCCAACCGTCTTAGGGATTTGTGTGTAGGGTTTACTCCTTAGCCTTTTTCTTCTCCCATAGATATCCCGCAAGGATCAGAGTTTCCACTCTCCTAGGTGAGCTACCTCCCAGGTTGGTGAGCCCCATCTGCCCCTCATTTCCATCATCAGCGCATGCAGAAACCGCCTTCTTGACCGTTGGACTCACTATTGGTCTCAATCTGCCAGAGTCTGTCTTCACACTGAGGGCTTGTGACCCATTGGCTCCCCTCACCTAGTTTAGCTGGCCAGCTGAAACAGTTTCTCAGGGTGTGGCCGCTGTTGCATGCTGACAGCTGGGAGCCACAGGTGAGAGCTGAATGGAGGGTGGGGAGCAAAGGTGGACAAACTACCCCAGAAGGAGCATGATGTGTTCCCCCACCAGAGGTACTACCCTTTCCCTAACACCCCATTACACCCCATATATATGGGATTACTTGCCTGAATAAAGATCTCTCCTTTACTTCCAAGTAAGAGTCTCTGTATGTGCATGGGTGTAGCCAAGGGGGGCAAGGAGGGGCAGCTGCTCCCCAATCAATAGCAATCAATGACAATCAACATAGCTAACTGAGGTTCTGCACATACACACACCAACAAAAGGCCTGCCCCCACCCCACAAAAACCCTGGCTATGCCCAAATGTGTGCGTGTGTTAGATGGGAGCAAGGACCATCACCCCAGTCAAATTTTACAACAATAGTAACTAACTGAAAGAATGGAGGAAGTGACCTAGCAAAATTTAAATTAGGCTAAATTAACACGCCATATAAGTACGAAAGAGAAAATTTTGTTGCAACAATTTTGAAGTTAATTTAATTCTCTTTCCCTGACTTAAGTAAAAATGCTATACATGCAACCCCCATTTACATGGGAGTGAAGTTCAGAGGCATCTCGCGCGCCAGCGAAATCACATCTATTTGGAACGCCATTGAAAATAACCCATTCTGCCCCCATTCTACCCCATTCCACCTCTTTTTGTAATGTTTTTGAGTGACTTCCAGGTACATATGTAAGGTCATGTGCATATTGAATGTGCGTGAATGGGGGGGGGGGGTTGCCTGTAATTTATACAAATCCAAGAGATTATTTCTCACTATTTTTGATATAAAATAAGAATCTGGTCATAATGATAATAGAAAAGGCAATGTTTTGCCCTTTTTGCATACGTTATTTATGAATATATGCAAAATAGACATCAGTTATGGGTCCTGTTCAGATTTTTAAAAATAAGAGAATTAACAACTAAAGGCCCCATAAGACTCATCATTTCATTTCATTTCTTTTTTCAAGGAACATTTTCTGCTTGCTCTGATTGAGAATATTTTAAGAAAATGATCACCACTTGTTAGGAACCCTGAGATAGGATACAATTTCAGGAAGTATCAAAGCCATCATAATCATTGCATACGATGATTTCTGTACACCCCACTGGGTTACAGCCCTGAGGGCTCTATATGATTTTCAGATTGTTTCATTAGCAGATACATGTTGACCGTGCAACCAGATCTTTAAGGGGAGGGGACAAAACAATCACGATTTTTTTGACCGACATATTGGGAATGTCAGCAGTGGAAAGAGGTTTCATGTTTTCAGACTCATTACTCTCTTTCAAATGTTTTCATGATGTTTTTTATATTGGCTTGCCACTGCTGCTCACACAATGTTTTAAAAAGAGAGAGCATGTACACAGTGTGGAGGAGTTTAATGAATGTTTTGAAATGCACACTGAATAGCAGATGTCTGTCATCTGATTTAGAAAGCCCCCTAAATTAGAGGCACAGTACCACTGTAATTAAGAATAGAATCCTGCCTGGAGCCTTATAATCTTGAAAATGCAGGTGCCCAAAGGAAAATGAGGAGGGCACTGGGATTGGGAAGGAAGGAGGGAAAGGAGAACAGTTCTGATCCAAAGATTAACAGTGCAACGTTATACAAGTCTAGTCAGAAGTATGCCTTGTTGAGTTCAGCAGGACTTATTTCCAGGAAACTGTGCACAGGATTGTGGCCTAAGGCTACAATCCTATATCTACCTACCTGCCCATGCTTGTTTGGGCTGATGGAGGTTGTAGTTCAGCAAAATCTGATTTTGCCGAACTACAGCTCCCATCAGCTCCAACAAGCATGGCCAATGGCCAATGGCCAAGGTGAGTTGTAGTTCATCAGCATCTAGAGGGCCAGAGCTTTCCCACACCAGGATCAGAGGAGATCAGAGTCAGATCCTTGAGGTCTAGCTCAGGGGGACAATCTAGATGTCATGGACTTGGAGTGGTGCAGAAGAGTGGTGGAAGGCACCAGCTGGGGAACCCCCCAAGGGAACCCCCGGGGAAGAAAGCTCAGAAACAGGGGATTGGTGGTGGGACAACAATGAGTGGTCAGAGGGAGAAGACTGGGAGGAGGAGGTGTTGGAAGCTGGAGGGGCAACAGGATTTAGTGAGCAGGAAGAGACGGGGCAGACAGCAGTCCAGGCTTGGGGGCAGAAGAAGAGGTTGGAGAGGAGAGGAGCCAAGAGGCAGAGTTGAGTCAGGCTGCTGAAAAATCCAGGGTCTCCCCCTCCTGCTGAGACCAGCTCCCCTCCCCACTGGTCTCCCAGAACATTCAGAGAAATGAAAACAGCAGAGCAGAGATAGCTTGAGTACAGACGTAGTCTACGACTGCTTGGGGAAAACCATGGGCTGGATCTACATTGATCTTTTAAACGTTATTAGAACGATATGACCAAACTGCGGGAGGGAGTGGAAGACAGGAGTGCCTGGAGTGCTCTGGTCCATGGGGTCACGAAGAGTCGGACACGACTAAACAACTAAACAACAACAACAACAACAGAACGATATTAGATATAACACTCTATAGCGTTTAACATGCATTTTCTCTTTGCCGGTGGGTCGCTGCTCTGCAATGCCCTCTGTTGTCACATTTTAATAACATCTTTTTGATAAACCACGAGTGTTGATCTGCCCCTGAAGAGGAGGGGACTTAGGCAGCTGTGGGAAGGATCTTCAGTCCTCTCAATTGCCTCATTGGTGCAAGACCTACTGGGAAGAGTTGGGATGACTAGGCCTGCGCTGTTATGGTTGCTTTGAATAAAATATTAACTTCACTGACACCATATTTCTATCGCTGACCCTACACTTGGCTCCAGCTCCTGAGTCATAAGTTGTGGTCCTTTTAATCCTTTTTAAGATAATTGTTTTATTCAGTTGTTTATATTTCTTAATAAGGATTGTGTATCATTTCTATGGACTCTCAGCACTTGGTCTTTTGTTTGTTTGTTTATGCTCATTAGTATGACTTTATGCATCCCTTCCTCCAGGATTCCAGAAGGCATTCTCTCTCTTTTCATTTTAAGTGAAAGCATTACGTCTAAGGCATTTATTTTTAAATCTGAAGGTTTTCACAGCACTGTACTGTCATGATCTACCAGCGCAGAGCTGCAAACCTTCAGCACTTGCCCACAGCACTTTGATAGAGGAAAAAGAACTATTGAAAATGGATTAAACAGATCAGGAGAACTTCAATGGGACATTTATCATCTTTGCAATTGTAAAAAGGAATTTCTTTCAAATGTTCCCTTCAAAACTCAGCAAGTTTAGAGCCAATATCCCACAGCACAATTGATGAAACTTCCATCTTCTGTGATTTGAATGTCAGCTGAAACAATCAGGATGTCCTTAAAAAAATCAAGTCTAGAGCATATGTTCTAAAAATGTCTGACGCTGACTGCTGAAATTAGGTTCACTTTGTTGAAGCAAAATGCAGGAACAAAATCCTGTGCTCAGACATGTGTCTTTTCCAACCTTGCTTTATCTTCTCAAATCTGAGGATTCCTTTGAGTGCCACGGAATGCCTGTAGTGTTTGAGAGAGCTCAGCTTCTGAGACAGAGAAGTGGGGGTGGGTTGGGGAGGCATCAGCAATGGGGCCTGCAAGAGATCTGGGGTGCTGCCCAAGGATGGCCAGTGCCGGTGCCCATCCTGGTATTTGAGATTGTGAGCTATAAAACTAAAAACTCATTCAAATCTCACTTCAGGTATTGGTCTCACTAGGTGATCTTAAGAATAAACCATGGTTTTGGTCTTCACGCTCCCTTTGTGCACAATATAGGCTCTGGTCTAAGAATACTGCTCACAAAAGCTATTGGACACAATACAGTGTTTCCCAAACTTGGGTCTCCAGCTGTTGTTGGACTACAACTCCCATCATTCTTAGCTAGCAGGACCAGTGGCCAGGGATGGTGGGAGTTGTAGTCCAACAACAGCTGGAGACCCAAGTTTGGGAAACACTGAGAAGTGTTTAGAGTACAGTGGTACCTTGGAAGACGAAATTAATTCGTTCTGCGAGTTTTTTCGTCCTGCGAATTTTTCATCTTGCGAAGCATGGATTCCCATAGGAATGCACTGAAAATCAATTAATGCGTTCCTATGGTCAAAAAAAGTTTAAAAATCACCAAAGTGTACAGTACTGTACATACATTTTCTAAGACTCTGGGGGACAACTCGAAGAAGGTTCCTCTTCCACTCTGCTTCTTGCTGAAGAACCTGTCCGCCTTTTCAGCACCTCCCTGAAAGACGACATGACCCTCGTATCAAAAGTGTTCGCAAGGTCACGTGTCAGGTCCTTGTCAGGGTGGTGCCGCTGTGCAAAAGCCTGCACATCTTTCCACTTCTGGCAAATGTCCCTCAGTTCTTTGGAGGACAGCCGCTGTGGAACGTAGACCTCTGTCGTCACAACCTCCAGGAACTCCACTGCAAAGTCTTCAGCCGCAGGAACATCAGAACTGGCAGCCTCTCCATGCCTGACCACACTGTGGATTCCAGATCTTGTCTTGAACCGGTCAAACCAGCCTCTGCTTACCTTGAAGACTTCTGGCTCGCCTGAGGTTCCTGGCTGTTGCCGGACGAGGTCTGCATGCAAGGCCTTGGCCTTCTCACAAATGTTGGCCTCAGTCACTGTGTCCCCTGCACGCTGCTTCTCTTCTAACCAGATGAGCAGCAACTTCTCCACCTCCTCCAGAACAGCTGGGCGGTTCTTCATGATCCTGGTGACTCCCTTGGCTACATCAGTCGCAAGGATCTTCTCCCTCATCTTCAGGATGATCCCGATGGTCGATGGATTCCTCCCGTACTCCCTGGCGAGTACGCATTCCACCGTCGTGCTTCCGGATGATCTCCTTCTTCATTTCCAGCGTAACCTTCTCCTTCTTCCTCTCGCCGGCCTCTGCAGCAGCAGTCTTCTTGGGCCCCATGGCAGCACAGCTCCTACCTTCGCAACCCCCCCCCCAAAAAAATCAGTGCTTCACATCCAAAAAATTCAAAAGCACCAAACCTCCTAGAAAACACCCCAACCCAAAATCCAAAAAACCCCCCAAAAAGTTTTAAAAGTTTAACTTACCAAATGGCTGCAAAAGAAGTTTTGGAAAAGTTTCAAAAATCACCAAAGTCTTCAAAAACCTCAAAAAAGGCTACCACACCGCGTGCTATGAGTTGCTCCTCGAAGTCAAGTCGCAACTGCACCTCTTCAAGCAATGCACCCTGGGTATTAACGGTTTTAAGAAAAAGGAAACAAACTTGCAAGACGTTTTCGTCTTGCGAAGCAAGCCCATAGGGAAATTCGTCTTGCGAAGCAACTCAAAAAACGAAAAACTCTTTCGTCTTGCGAGTTTTTCGTCTTACGAGGCATTCGTCTTGCGAGGTACCACTGTACTTGATATACATCATATTGTATTGTAAATAATAATAATAATAATAATAATAATAATAATAATAATTAATAATAATAATAAATTACCATGCCCATCTGGCTGGGTTACAGAATATATAAAACATAAAAAGCATGAAACATTAAAAACTTCCCAATACAGGGCTGCCTTCAGATGTCTTCTAAAAGTTGTGAAGTTCTTTCTTTCCTTGACATCTGAAAGGAGGGTGTTCCACAGGGAGGGTGCCACTACCGAGATGGCCCTCTGCCTGGTTCCCTGTAACTTCGCTTCTTGCAGCTGAGGAAACCAGCAGAAGACCCTTGGAGGAGGACCTCAGTGTCCGGGCTAAGCGATGGGAGTGGAGATGCTCCTTCAGGTACCAATATTGTTACCAAGCCCTCACCTGGAATACTACTGGACCAATTTATGCACAAAAATTAGGAGACATGGACATTCCCTTTGCTGCATTTTGGATTATAGTTCACATTCAGGAGCAGGGGTGGGGTGTCTGTGTAGAAAATATTATATTTGTCTAATGGACAGAAGTTACACTTTGAGAGAACTTGATGTTTATTGCTGTAATGGAAAGTTCTGCCAGATCTGCAGTAATTTCTTTGAACGTTATTTTAAGCACATTAGCCATATTGGAGTGTTTGCTTGAAATGAGATGGCCTCATCTAAAGTGATCACTGAACCAATATTCAGTGAGAATTTTAAAAACCATATTACCCAAACTACGCTGATCTAATGGTCACAGGTACGCTTGTCTGATCTACAACATACAGCAGTGTTGTGAGCAAAATAATACTCAGAGCTGAAGAACTACAGATGTTCTCCAAATGTTTATTTATTTACTGAAACATTTATAGCTTGCGCTTGTATAAAAATACAGCCTACAAAATTACAATAAGATGAATGAAAGCATCAGTAAAAAAAATCAATGAATGAATGAATACTGGTTGGTAAAAAGAAATGGACATTGCAATGGCCCGTCTGAATAACAGTTTTTAGAAGGCATCTGAAAGAAGGCAGGGATGATTCTTGCTAAATAAAACGACAGAAATATATATCTATAAGGGCTGGGCTGAAGGCAAAGGACAGACACAGAATTTTGGATGAGAAATCTCGAGGGAACAAATGAATGATTAAGGTTGGGAGGGCATGTAACCAAAGTCCGTTACAGCAGGAAGCCAATTAGCAATCACACTGCACAATTGGTTCCTCTTTACAGCTTGTATAATGTGTATCAGCCAATGGAAGCACATGCTGGCACAGCCAATCAGGAAGACATGCTCATTATACAATATTCCAATGTGGAATAAGATTTAAAAGAAAATGGTTTTGGAGGGGTAAAGTATACACTGACAAGTGCATACTGCAAAGAACTAGATTAACACAGACACGATACCTGCTTTCCTAGTTAACTTTTTGGTTCTCAAATGAGGTGCTTTTCCAGCTTTGCATTGATGCTGTTAGGTAAAAGCATTAATCAACTGTAAATAAAACAGCCTCACTTTACTCTTCTTTTCTTGTTTTTGACATAGCCTGCACTGTGGTAAAAAACTCACATTCACAAACACTCATCTCAGATTTTCAAAGATGATCAAAGCCACCGTGACCCTTTCTATCGACAAGACATGTATCTTTACATGTTCACCTCTGATCTCGATATAAGTGGCCATACTTTTGACAGCTCCTGCCTCATTAGATGGTTTTCACAATCCAGAAGTTGTCAGAGTAAGTAGGGCAGCATTTTCTTCAACCATTTCGGATTCGAATGCAATGTTAAAAAAAGAGGAGGAGGAGAAGAAGAAACCCTGTACAGTTATTTTCGTACTATGTCACAGTGAGATAAATAAGAACCTCCCTGCCTCTCAAGGAAAGCTTGCAGAGAATAATCTGATATGGAAATCTAGGAGGGGGAGGGAATTGAGAGTGGGCACAAAAGTATACAATTATTTCCTGTGAACCAAGAAATTGTGCATGCCAATAGAACTGAATCATGTGACCTAAATAAATTATACAAAGCAAGCAAATCTGGGAGGAGCAACTTTGCATACAACACTTGACACATTCTTCCAAGTTTCAACATTATATTACATATACTAAGGTTGTCCTCCTAATACCCACTTTACCTAGGAGTCTGCCTACCAGAGTAGAGATGTATAGGCATGTACTATAGGTTGCATACTCAAATATCTATTTAGTATTTTAAAACTTTCTCACCCTTTCTCCAGAAGAAGCTCTGGGGAGCTAACAACATTTTTTTAAAAATATACAATCACATCAAAACTATACACCCCATGACCATAAAGGTAAAGGGACCCTGACCATTAGGTCCAGTCGTGGCCGACTCTGGGGTTGCGGCACTCATCTCACTTTATTGGCCGAGGGAGCTGGCGTACAGCTTCCAGATCATGTGGCCAGCATGACTAAGCAGCTTCTGGCGAACCAGAGCAGCACACGGAAACGCCGTTTACCTTCCCACCGGAGCGGTACCTATTTATCTACTTGCACTTTTGAGGTGCTTTCGAACTGCTAGGTTGGCAGGAGCTGGGACTGAGCAACAGGAGCTCACCCCATCATGGGGATTCGAACCGCTGACCTTCTGATCGGCAAGTCCTAGGCTCTGTGGTTTAACCCACAGCGTACCCAGTGGTAAAACCAGAACCCATGTCCAGCAGGAGAGGGAGACGATCTGGAATGTAAAACTACAAACATTAGCTTGGCTACGGATAAGATGTAAGCTTGCCTTGGGGGAGGGCAAGCTCCCCGTCAAATTATACAATGAGAATAGTAATGTACTTTGCAGAGTTGTCATGACGGAGCTGTGAGGACAAAAATCAACATTCGCTTTGAAAAGAGTTTCCAAATCACTGCAAAACTTTTGTGCGCAAGGTTACATAATTTTCTGCTCGAGGCTTTTTCCCTTTCAGTGCATTCAGAACCAAGTTAGCATTATCAGCCCTGCTTGTGCTTTCTCTCGGCTCCATCTGTAATCATGCATGAAACTAATAAGCACGAAGGTACCACTCCTGTGTTTTTTTGAGCGCATCGATGGGTTCTTTTCCGGATACTTTCTCTCTCAAACATCCAAAATGACTCCTAATAGCAAAGCACAGTGGTGGCGAACCTATGGCATGCGTGCCAGAAAGGCCACTCAGAGCCTTCTCTATGGGCAGGCGTGCCATTGCCCCAACGTGCCGTTGCTCCAGCAGGGCTAATATCAGAATGAATGAATGAATGAATGAATGAAAGAAATAAAGCAACTTTAAAAAACAACTTAATATTGAAAACAGGCAGTGTGGACCATGAACATAAATCAGGGATATTTACCTGCTGGGATAAAAATGCCTCACAGAATATGACAGAAATACTTCAAGGACAAAGCTAGATGAATCTCCTGGGGTCAAGGAATCCCCAAACCTGGCATCACCCTCATTTGACTTCATGAAGCATATGCTAGATAAAAGGATACATAAGGAGCCATCAGAGCTCTGCTGGGTGAGACCCAAAGGCAAATTAAGTCCTCTTCCTACAGAGGCCAACCAGATGGCAACGGGACGCCTGCCGATAGATGTAAGGGCAGTTGCCTCTGATCTTGAAGGTACCATCTGGTCATCAGGGCTTAGAAGACCAGTCAACTACAGTAATCAGTCAACTACAGTCTAGACAATGATGGGTTGTCCTTTTCTTCTACTTGCACAAGCTAATTTTTTAAAGGAATGTCTGTGTGCAATGAATTCTGTCTCAGTTCATGAGGTCAAACTAGATTAAAAACCACCCATTCCATTATGGCTATGTAAGTCTAACAGGCACCTGGAAAGTAACAATAACAATATTAACTTTTTTTAAAAAAAGGTAGACAGATTTCCAGAGCAACCCTAACTGTACCATAGGAAGGCTGCTGTAACATATAAGTTACACCCCGTTCTATTTTTCTAGAAAAAGAGGTGCCAGAACTTACCACGCACCCCTCCCTTGTTCTCTTATAATGGAAATGGTGCCCACCTCAGCCGAAACTGAGTTCCAGCTAATTTTGGCTGAAAAAAACCCTGGGCCGGGTATAAAAAATTAAATCATCAACATCATCGTCATCACCATCATCAAATAGGACATCCCTATTGTCATTGGGGAAATGCTGGAGGGTATGCTGTTCACCTTAATTAGTCACCAAAATTAGTACACTGATACCTCGGGTTAAGTACTTAATTCATTCCAGAGGTCCGTTCTTAACCTGAAATTGTTCTTAACCTGAAGCACCACTTTAGCTAAGGGGGCCTCCCGCTGCCACCGCGCTGCCGCTGCACAATTTCTGTCCTCATCCTGAAGCAAAGTTCTTAACCTGAGGTACTATTACTGGGTTAGAGGAGTCTGTAACCTGAAGTGTATGTAACCTGAAGCGTATGTAACCCGAGGTACCACTGTATATTTAAAACACAACTTAGCCCTGCCGTTGCCTCTGTGAAGCAGGGTTGTAAAAATGCCTGAGCAAAGCAGAGTTCTCTAGCTTAATCAGTTACAGAGTTCGTTGAGGTACAATGAGAGAGAAATGCCTGCTGTGCTTTAGTCAGACATATTTACATCCCTACTCTGAGGCCTTCAACAGAGGTTAATGGGTCAGTCTTTGAAACTGTAGATGACAGGCCAAAATGCAAGCAAAGCTAGCTAGATGAATGAATTGAGGAGAGATTCAGTGATAAATCCAGTGAGAGTCAATGATATGCCCAGAGAACAAATGGTTCTAGAAGAGAAGCCACATTTAAAATCTGTATTTCTCAAAAATGATATGCAGCTTCAGTTTTGGAATACTAGACTGTCTCTCCTCCTCCTTCTCTCCCAAAAGAGCCCAGAGTGACATTTGGGGGATCCCTGCTGCCTGCCCCTCTTCAAGTGTTGCCAACAAGTGTCCCTATTTTACAGGGAGAGTCCTGGATTTACAGAAACCATCCCGATTTCTGATTTGATCCCAGAATGTGCTGCTTTTCCTTAGGACGTCCCTATTTTCATTGGAGAAATGTTGGAGGGTATGGAGTTATCTGACCCCCAAGCCAAGCATCTATCCAGCCTTTATAAGACATCTGAAGGCACCCCTGTATAGGGAAGTTTTTAAACGTTTAATGTTTTATTAAGTTTTATGTATTTTGGACGCAGGTGGCTCTGTGGGTTAAACCACAGAGCCTAGGACTTGCCGATCAGAAGGTCGACAGTTTGAATCCCCATGACGGGGTGAGCTCCCGTTGCTCGGTCCCTGCTCCTGCCCACCTAGCAGTTCGAAAGCACGTCAAAGTGCAAGTAGATAAATAGGTACCGCTCTGGCAGGAAGGTAAACGGCGTTTCCGTGCGCTGCTCTGGTTCGCTAGAAGCGGCTTAGTCATGCTGGCCACATGACCCAAAAGCTGTACGCCGGCTCCCTTGGCCAATAAAGCGAGTTGAGCACCGCAACCCCAGAGTCGGCCACGACTGGACCTGATGGTCAGGGGCCCCTTTACCTTTTTTTTTTTTTTATAATATTTTTATTTTTCGATATAAACACAATACAACAAACATAAACATACAAAAACAAAAACAAAACAAAAAACATGTATCATTTCATATCCTAATTTCATATCCTATCTTCCCCGACTTCCTCATGCCTCCCCTTTCTGTATTCCAAATTCTTATCGATTGTTCAGCAAATCTTCCCTTATTTTAATTTAAATTTAGACTATTCTTCCTTATTCTCCTTGTCTTAACCATTACTAATAGTAACCATTTACTTTCCAGTCCAACATCATTCTAACTTTCATTAACTTTGTAATATTTCTTTAAATAGTCCTTGAATTTTTTCCATTCTTCTTGCGCTGCTTCTCTTCCCTGGTTTCGGATTCTGCTCGTCATTTCTGCCAAGCCCATATAGTCTATCACCTTCATCTGCCATTCTTCCAGTGTGGGTAGTTCTTGCGTCTTCCAGTACTTCGCAATGAGTATTCTAGCTGCTGTTGTAGCATACATAAAGAAAGTTATATCCGTCTTTAACACCCCTTGGCCGACAATACCCAAGAGAAAGGCCTCTGGTTTCTTGGGGAAAGTATATTTAAATACCTTTTTAAGTTCATTATAAATCATTTCCCAGGGGCCCCTTTACCTTTACCTATGTATTTTGGAAGCCACCCAGAGTGGCTGGGGCAACCCAGTCAGATGGGCAGGGTATAAATAGTACAACAACAACAACAACAACAACAATTGAATAGGGCGTCCCTATTTTCATTGGAGAAATGTGGGAGGGAATGTGAATGTGTCCTTGAATTCTGATAAAGCGTGTTCTCCCTAACAGAGAGCACGTGTTGCGGTTGGGGGAACAAGCCACCCTGCAGTGACTAGGCAAATTTGGTAAGGAACCCAAGCCTTTAAGTGGTTAAATTTGGGTTGCTGGGGAGTTTTGATTGTTGCCAATTTGGAGGAGGGGTCAGAGTCTTTAAATACAGGGGCCAGACGTTGGACGTCCTCTTGGCCATTTTGCACCGGATCACATGGAGCACTTGGACAATCTTCTCATTGTCTGGTTACATTTCTTTATTTCTGCATTTCCCCTTTCTTTTTAATCCTCTCTAGTCCCTTAAATAATTTAATTCCCCCCTTTTCCTGTTCAATTTCTCACCCCACCCCTTACCCTGCCCTGTGGGAAGATTCTCCCTGTATCTATGGCTTGCCTTTCCCAATAGGGAGAGAGCCCCCGTTAGGGGCTTTCTTTCGCAAAAAGGTTTCCCCCATTTCTCTTGTTGAAATTGTGGGGCTAGTTAGGGCTGTTCCCAGCTTAGCTGGAATCACTTTCGTTTATAGTATCCCCGAAGGTTGGCTTTATTTTGAGTGTGTGCAGTGCTGTTGGCCAAATTTTAAGCTAGCCTTGGGTGGGAGCACTATTTTGAGTTCCTTTAATATTGCTATGAGACTAAGATTCTCAAGAGCAGAAGCAGGGAGGCCTATTCGGCCTGCACATAACTTCCAAGCCTAAGTCTGCTACAGGTAGCAGCAGTTAATTGTTAAGTATCTGACACGTGACTCATTCTCGCTATAGGAATGTATCTGCTTGCAGGCCCAGTTGCTGCTAATGTATATCTGAGGCAGACAGAGGGCCCCAGAGGCTCCCTGTGCCTCCAAGGACTATGAGCACTCTGTATATGCTCTTGAACTATGCTGTTTCTGAACAAGTTTATTTTCTTCAAGTTTGTTTTGCCCGGATAGTGGCGACTGCCATTTTAGAGACGAGCCATTGTGGCTTAGTGGCTAAAGTATAGGACTAGGACCTGGGAGACAGGGTTCATATCCCCCTCTTAGCCATTGTTATAACAAAACAAAACAAACTGCTCCTTTTGGGCTATTCTGTTGCTGGGTAGTTCGGCCCATTTGTGATAAAAGAACTTTGGGTTTCTTGAAGGGGTGCTTCCCTCTAAAAGGGCAAGCAGGGGTACCTGGACAAGCTGTGGGCTACCTCAACTCTGCTATTTCACTGGAAACATTTATGCCTGGCCTAGCAGGTGATCCTAGGGCTTTGCCCTAGAATTTAATGGCCTGGAAGCGTTTTCGGCCTGAATAGTGTCCCCATGTGGTCCATGAAGCATTGGTTTCACTGGGTCAGCGCATAGTGCCGGTAATGCCTAGGTTGCAGGATTGGTCCCTGTATGGGACAGCTGTATGCTCCCCCATTGCTCTACCTGGACATTTAGGTCCTTTTGGTGGTTCCTCACTGCCAGGGATGTAACGGGCGCCACGTTTGCAATATGCAAGTGGGAGAAAGCACCTTTGCGTGCCCGCATTGCAGTTTGCTCTGTGCGTTGCAGGGCATGGCGCTGCACGGGCTGCAATTGCATTGCATTGCATTGCGTGAGAGATTTGCAGTTGCATTGCACGGAGGGTGTGTGCATTGCATGGAGGGTGTGTGTGCATTGCACGGAGTGTGTAGTTGCATTGCACGGAGTGTGTTGTTGCATTGTACGGAAGGTGTGGTTGCATTGCACGGAGTGTGTGTGCATTGCATGGAGGGTGTAGTTGCATTGCACAGAGTGTTTTTTGCATTGCACGGAGGGTGTAGTTGCATTGAACGGAGGGTGTGTGCAGTGCACGGAGTGTGTAGTTGCACTGCACGGAGTGTGTAGTTGTATTGCACAGAGTGTAGTTGCATTGCATGGAGTGTAGTTGCATTGCATGAAGTGTGTGTGCATTGCAGGGAGTGTGTTTTGCATTGCACAGAGTGTGTAGTTGCATTGAACGGAGTGTGTAGTTGTATTGCACGGAGGGTTTGTGTGTGCATTGCACAGAGTGTGTAGTTGCATTGCATGGAGCATGTTTTTTGCATTGCACGGAATGTAGTTGCATTGCACGGAGTGTGTAGTTGCATTGCATGGAGTGTGTGTGCACTGCACGGAGTGTGTTTTTGCATTGCACGGAGTGTGTAGTTGCATTGAACCGAGTGTGTAGTTGCATTGCACGGAGGGTTTGTGTGTGCATTACACGGAGTGTGTAGTTGCATTGCACGGAGCGTGTTTTTTGAATTGCACGGAGCGTGTTTTTTGCATTGCATGGAGTGTGTGTGCACTGCACAGAGTGTGTTTTTGCATTGCACAGAGTGTGTGTCTGAAAAGGAAGCTGGCTCGGCAGCAGCTTTGTCGGGACTTCTTTAGGGGTTCTGGCCAGTGTCGGCCCTGTAAATTCACATATCATGATGGCAGCACAAGATGCCCCCTGCCCAAGTGGGGGCTGGAAGCTGGCAAGCAATAGCTCAATACCTTTTGCCCATATTCCCATTTTATTTAGGGATCCAGTTGGATATCGTTGCTAAAACATACCACTTGCCTATGGAGAAGCTGTCTGCCTTGAAGGAAGTTATTTTGTAATACTTCCTCTGTAGCAAGTGATGCTTCATCAGATCCGATCTTGCTGGGTCACTTAATTAATCTTCCCACTAGGCCAGGCTGCCTGCGGCCTGAGGTCCCCTTACCTTTGTGTATGCCTACCAAGTGTGGTAAAGGCAGATATCAGGCGATAGTAGCAATTCCTGAATGTATGCAATAATAGTTCGCCATGGCAGGATACCTTGAACCCGCACAGGGATTTTCAGGTTCATGCTGGTGCTGCTGGATCTTTGCCCTTTGGTTTTTATTTCAAGGGCTGCTGGTGTGCAAAGCTATGGCCTCAAGCCCGGTGTGGTGAGGCAATCATGTGACATAACTTTTCTTGAGTTTTCCCCATTGTAGTAGCAGTTCACATGTGGCCCGAGGAGTTCAGTGACCATCGGATCTGCTTTTGGTTTGATTACCAGGTAGTGGTGAGCGTCTTGGCAAAACAGTCCTCACTTTCTAGCACAGTCTCTGCCCCTCCGCTCATGCTTTCGAGCTGCGCCGCTGAAGGTTTAATATTGTGCTTTCTACTCTGCAAATTACGGGATCCTCTAATGATGTCGCTGACACTCTATCCCATTTTCAGATGAAGCGCTTCAGATCCTGGGCTCCAGACTCAGCTATTGCCAGACTTTTCCAGACCACCTGTGGCATTTTGACAACAATTAGTAATTACAGAGAGCAGCAGCTTCCATTTCCCCTTCTGCTTTTAGCTCTTATGGGAAGGCCTGGATGGATTTCTTAGCCTTAAGCTGGCAGTCCTCGGCCATTCAGATGAATTGGCCCCCATCCTCTGAGCAGATCCTGCAGTATTTGGTCCACCTGCTGCAGATTGGGCATGCGGTTATAACTATCAGAATTCAGTCCGCTGCAATGTCTGTTACACTGAAGCTTTATTTTTCAGAGACCCTTGTATAAAGTTTGTAGTGCGCAGGGCCTTGGAAGGTTGGAATAGGCTCCAACCTCATAGGACAGTGGGCAGGAAGTCGGTCAATTTTTACCTATGCAGTATCTGCAACAAGTTAAAACTTGTCTGCTGGTTAAAGATTAAGGCGAGACTCCTTTCAGTAGTCCATTGCATTTTTGCACTGAGGGTTGGGAAAATGGTTGTTGGAGCCAGCACGGGGCTGAGAGTCTGGAGGCTTATTGCTTCAGGACTTTTCCTTATCTGCTTTGGAGCTTGTCATTAGAGTTGGGAACTCTAAAACAGACTTAGTGGGCAGGAGTGCCACAATCAGGCTTCCCGCCACAGGTGAGGAGGGCCCTTGCCTGGTTATGGATAACAGAATATTTGGCTTTTCGTTCCCCTGGGGGCTGGCCCGCTCCTAGTGCATGAAAATGGGTTCCTGTTAGCCAGGCATCAATGTGCTTACGTCGTGCACCAGTTATTACGGCCTATGGCTTGCTTGCCGCTGAACACGCCTCATTCCTTACGATTGGTGCTGCTGCAAAGGCTGCACACTGGGGGCCTGTCAGGAGACAGGATTGTGAATACGGGTCATTGGAAGTCTGACGCTGACAAGGGTTATATCAGGAAGTGTCACAATGATGTCTGTGCTGATGCTTGTCTGTTATTTCCTTTTTTCATAGGAGCAGCTGTGCACATTTGGGCCACAGCATTGTACACTAGGCTGGCAAGCATGTTGACGAGTTTGGACTGGGGCGCCATCTCAGTCTTCCTACCCATGTGAACATATACTGGATGTCCAGATGGGGAATGCTTTGGGAGGAGATCCTTCCTTTGGTGCGGTCGAGTGTGATCTGTGCAGGTCCTCCCGCAGTGCTGGTAGTACAGCTGGGCGAGAATGTTTGCTGTCTTCCTCCAGCATAAGTCTGCATCCCTGCATGCAAGAGGGCTTGGATTGAGTTGATGGCAGCTCTCCCTGGACTCAAAATAATTTAAGGCATTGGTTCAAGGTGGTCTGGAGGGGGGGGTTGGAGCACCTGTCCCCTCCAATGCGCAAAGTCATTCCATTAAGGGAATCCAAGGATTCGCCATGCTTTTGTCGACCCCTTTCGAGGGGTCGGGCCACGCAAGAGTCCCTGGGAGCATTTGGGGGTGAGCTTGAGTCTGATCCTGGTTCATTGCTCCCCCACGCTGTTTATTTGTACTGACGATATGGTGGGGCCCAGTCGTCAATGCTGCCCTGCTGAGGTCAGGTGCAGCTAGTCGGGAACCAATGCCTAGACAAACTACCACCGAGCAGGCCAGAAAGCATGTTAATAAGGTGGTGGACGATAGAATAAAATAAATAAAGTAAATAAAATAAAATAACAAATAAAATAAAATAGGTCCTTGCTTTAGGTGGTTCTGTAATATTGCACCCTGCTATTTTTCTTCAAGGCTGTTGCCCTCTTTAGGACAGATGGGGCGCATCTTTCCCCTATGGGGAACGACACCTGGCGGGATGCGATTGCCTTGGGATTCATTGCTCCCCCACAATGTTTGCTGGTACTGACGATATGGTGGAGCCCAGTCGTCAGTGCTGCCCTGCTGAGGTCAGGTGCAGCTGGTCGGGAACCAATGCCTAGACGACTACCACTGGGAAGGCCGGAAAGCATGTTAATAAGGCAGTGGAAATAAGATCCAGGTCTTTGGAAATTGAATGTATTCAAAGGTTATGTTCGTTAACATTTTTGGTGTCTTACAATTTTTTGCTTGTTTTATCTTAGGTTTAGCAGCTGTCCGCATCCGGATGGTGGGGCACAGCCTCATGCATTGGGCTGGCATCAGTGCACGGCAGTCCGGATTGGGACCGGGTCTTGGCCTTCCTCCACATGTGCAGTTGCCTTGGCTGTCCAGACGGGGAATGCGCCGGCCAGAATTCCTGCCACTGATTCGGAGGCAGGTGCTGCTGGAAGGGCCGCCCACTGCTGTTGGGGTGCAGCTGGGTGAGAACGACCTGGTTTCCATGGACTGTTTTTTCACCACGTGCTGCAATTTTGGGTGACCTGGAGAAGCTGCGGGCAGTGGTGCCGACAGCAAAAATATTTTGGTCAAAGCTTTTGCAACGATGTGTTTGGAAGGGTAGTCGTTGCCCAGCTGCCACTGAAAGGGCCAGGAAGCGCATCAATTTTGCTGTGTCTAAAAAGATTTTTGAGCTGGGTGGAGATGTGATTTCCCATCCTGAGATTCTTTTTCAGGCTGCATCCTTTTTCAGAGCTGATGGCGTGCATCTTTCTGCCTCAGGGAATGAGGCTTGGCTGGGTGCAGTGGTGGCCAAGCTGAGGGCTTGGTTGGGTCTGTGAGTGGTTTGGCGGTGAGCTGAAGGCTCCATGGCGGTTAGGCATTGGTTAAATTGGTTCTTGGAGGGGTAAGTGCCTATCCCTCCAAATGATGCGGAAAGGGAATTCCGTTAAAGGAATCCAGGGGCTTGCCATTCTTTTCGTCCTTGTCCCCGGAGTCGGACTTGGGCCGTGCAAGCCCCACAGGAACATGAGGGTGAGAAGTGAGGGACTGTTGCCCAGCTTCATTTTCTCACCCAATACTTGTTTCCCACGCTGGCTTCCGTTGGTGTCCGGAAGGCCAGCTCTGTCCTTGAGGGCAAGGACAGATAGTCATAACCAATGCCTAAGCAACCACTCACATTTTTTGTATTTTGAATAAAGTTGTGGCCAAAATTATGCCAAAAACCTTAAACAAAAATTGATGTGTGAAGTGTGAATTTTTTGGGGGGGGTGGCATTGTGGGACTCAACACGCAAAGCGTGTTCTCCCTAACAGAGAGCACGTGTTGCGGTTGGGGGAACAAGCCACCCTGCAGTGACTAGGCAAATTTGGTAAGGAACCCAAGCCTTTAAGTGGTTAAATTTGGGTTGCTGGGGAGTTTTGATTGTTGCCAATTTGGAGGAGGGGTCAGAGTCTTTAAATACAGGGGCCAGACGTTGGACGTCCTCTTGGCCATTTTGCACCGGATCACCCGCCCGCCCTCCCTTTTATAGGGTGGTTTTTCTTGATCGCTTGACCTTGCTATGCCTGTCATGGGGTCGTCCGCCTTGGAGCGGGGGCCTGGTAGGAATTTTGCCATTTGGCTGATTGGCTGGTGCCATTTGGTTTTTGCCTACTGCGTAGCAAATCGTCACAACTTGTAAGGTTGGCGGTTAGGCATTGGTTAAATTGGTTCTTGGAGGGGTAAGTGCCTATCCCTCCAAATGATGCGGAAAGGGAATTCCGTTAAAGGAATCCAGGGGCTTGCCATTCTTTTCGTCCTTGTCCCCGGAGTCGGACTTGGGCCGTGCAAGCCCCACAGGAACATGAGGGTGAGAAGTGAGGGACTGTTGCCCAGCTTCATTTTCTCACCCAATACTTGTTTCCCACGCTGGCTTCCGTTGGTGTCCGGAAGGCCAGCTCTGTCCTTGAGGGCAAGGACAGATAGTCATAACCAATGCCTAAGCAACCACTCACATTTTTTGTATTTTGAATAAAGTTGTGGCCAAAATTATGCCAAAAACCTTAAACAAAAATTGATGTGTGAAGTGTGAATTTTTTGGGGGGGTGGCATTGTGGGACTCAACACGCAATGCTTCTTGCCTGGAGGGAGAATAAAAAGGGATATGTGACTGTTTGTAGAAACCAGCCTATTGTACAAAGGTAAACATTATATTAATTGCTCTGCCCGCTTTTGCTGGTGGACCCACCCACCACCACCACCATGCGGCCCCTGAAAGCTTGGGCAGAAGCGAATGTGGCCCTCAGGCTAAAAAAAGAAAAAGAAGAAAACGTTTCCCCCATTTGACAGAGAATATTTAGGATTTCTCTCTTCACAATAAGCAGTGTTCACCCTTCAAAAGAACATTGCCCAAATCCTACCCTCTGGAAATGGTTACAAGGAAAGGCACCAGATTTAGCTCCATGGAGTGGGAAAGAATTTACCTCAACCTTCAAGCTGACTAAAGAAGAGCGTATCTCAGCCTTCCTGCTTGGCTTGCATCTCTTCTGAGGCAGAACAAGCAACACAGAAAGTTATTTAGTTCCCTCTTGTCGCTGCTGTGATTTATGAGACTATCACAAGCCCATTTTATTAAAGCAAGGCTAAAACCTCTCCGGGAACAATTCTATTACCAGGCATATTTCTGAACATGAACAACTTCATTTGTGGGGGGTGGGGGGCAAGGTGTGCTATAGTGGCCACTAAAACAATCTCACTCATTACAGAAGTGATAAAACCTGAAAGTGATGGAGATGTTCTCATTTTTATGAGAGGAAATTATATCAAGCTGAAGGTATATTTGGCTATTACCTCTGTCTCCAACTCATCACATTCCCATTTGAGCCACCTATAATGAGGCAAAGAAACCATTAAAACAAGTACCTGGCAATAAATCTTAAGACTTTTCTCTGGCTGTGTACAGAGGCTTTAAATAAGAACTTCAGCATGGGAAACTATAAATACACCAAAATGCAGCAGTGGGGGAAATTCAGCCATGGTCAGTTGCGATTATGAGCAATATCACATTTACCACAGAAAGGGCTTCAGAGATTTCCTGTCCTCGTATTAATGTACATGCATGGAAGACAGTAATGCAGTTTGTATCTAGTTTTAAAATTGTTCGATAGCCATGCTGTCAAACTTGTATCTGGCTTTAAAATTGTTTGATAGCCATGTGCGATTCAATTTCCTCAAACCTTTCTGTGATATTCATTTCCTGTAAACAGAAGTGCTCTGTCTATAGCACATTTTTAACACTTCCACCTACCATCTTTTTTTCCATAGAGTGTACAGATTTGGAAATAGCTCTAGATTTAGAAGAAGGCAATATATATATACACTAGGGATGGAGAAGGTGTCAATTTGAAATGGATGAATATTTAGAATCTAGTGGTTCTGATCTGATTGAACTTTACTTGCATAAAGTGTATATTTTAAAAAGATAGGGATACGGGTGGCGCTGTGGTCTCAACCAATGAGCCTCTTGGGCTTGCCGATCGGAAACTCGGTAGTTCAAATCCCCACAACAGAATGAGCTCCCACTGCTCTGTCCCAGCTCCTGCCAACCTAGCAGTTTGAAAGCATGCCAGTGCAAGTAGATAAATAGGTACCACTGTGGTGGGAAGGTAAACGGTGTTTCCATGCACTCTGGTTTTTGTCATGGTTTTCTGTTGCGCCAGAAGCGGTTCAGTCATGCTGGCCACATGAACCAGAAAGCTGTTTGTGGACAAACACCGGCTCCCTTGGCCAGAAGCGAGATGAGTGCATTTGACTGGCCCTAACTGTCCAGGGGTCCTTTACCTTACCTGTACCTTTATATTTTAAATGAAACTTTTCATATTTCTTTGGCATCATACCCTCTGCAAAACAAAGATACCACAAAACTAAAATAGTGAGTTCATCCTTAACAATGCATCTTAGGAACATAGATGCAAAATAAGCACATTTACACAACTATCTTCATTAGTTACTCTGAAAGCGGGATTTGAATCACTTTTTCACATTTCATTTTAACTCTATCCAGATCATAACTCTTCTCTATAAAATAAGGATGCTTTTTACTTTTAAGGACACAACACTCTGTTTGACCCTGAGTTCCATGCAGGAATTGAATGTTATGGAGAGAGGCTCTGAATTCCTCATAGCTATTAGATTCCCAGGTCAAACTGCCCTTCTTAAAAATGTCCTGTATTCTTATTAATAATAGTCTTAATACAGAATGTTTTCCAGAAAGTATTATTGCAGTTTTCAGAATCTAAGTGCTTCTGAGCTTCAGTGGTTGAAGCATTTCTCTTAGAATTAAAAAGCTGCTCAGCTGGTATGAACCATCACATTCTTGTTTTAAATCCTAGCTTTAATTTTATTCCATTGACTCCAGAATTGCACAGAAAGAATTCCCCACTCATGGGTGAACCTCTATCAGGTCAATAAGGAGCAGAATGAGAACAGCTGGACCTGAGAAGACGAAGACGAAGACGAAGAAGAAGAAGAAGAAGAAGAAGAAGAAGAAGAAGAAGAAGAGGAGGAGTTTGGATTTGATATCCCGCTTTATCACTACCCTAAGGAGTCTCAAAGTGGCTCACAATCTCCTTTTCCCTTCCTCCCCCACAACAAACACTCCTTGAGGTGAGTGAGGCTGCGAGACTTCAGAGAAGTGTGACTAGCCCAAGGTCACCCAGCAGCTGCATGTGGAGGAGCGGAGACACGAACCTGGTTCCCCAGATTACGAATCTACCGCTCTTAACCACTACACCACACTGGCTCTCTGAGAAAATACTTCAGTCCAGAAACCAACCTTATTCTCCTGACTGAGGTGGAAAGGGAATGAGCGGAACTGAACCCATGATTTAAATAGGAACTAGGTGAAAATGACCCCTATATTGTTTAGTATTATACCAAGTTCCATGCATAACATCTGAAATAGGAACATTTTAACTTACATCAATATATTATCCTGCAAGATTCCTTTGGTTCTTGTTTAAAGTTTGTTTCACTTTTGGGTCTGTTTCATGTCTATACTGTATTTACCATGTTGCTATAATGAAGTGAAGTTTAGGAAGTGGTCATTTTTAAGGTATATGATGGGAGTGTGGGTTAATAGGATGGACACACACAAACCATCCATGTTCTACCAAGGCATGGTCAGTGGTTGTGGGCTCACTTTCCCTGTATTTATGGTTTGTGCATGGGCAGAACACCTGAACAGCCCCATTGTATCTTGAATCTATAGAAGCACATGACTAGTTCCATGCACCTAAGGGGTATTTGGATGTGGGGGTTTTTTTAACTGCTGTGTCAGTTTCCTGTGTGTTAAACCCCCTTCAGAAGTGGGGGGACTTTCAAAGGCAGCTTGTGAGCTGGCAGTGTCAGTATAAAGGTGTCTGTTCAAAGGAAGGGGGTACTGCAGATAATAATATTGTGCAGCTGGAAGTAACAGGATGCAGAATAATGGGCTCCTTTGGAATAAAGATTGTCCAGACCCATAAATATGATTCAAAGCTTACTAACCAGAACTCCTTCAAAACAGGTACAAAAGCAATCAATGATACATCCAAACAGTTCTCTCAGACATACACTTGCCCAAGCAAAGCTTCAGCATCTTCTTAGGAATATCATATAATGCCAAACAGACCTAGAATCAAAGGTCTCTCTCTTTCTCATCTTACAGCCTCCATCAGCCTGGAGCTGTTTTCTCATTTGCACGTCTTTCTCCCACTGTGCCTGGAAACAAAAGACCAAAGACAACTCCCTTCAAAATAGGTGGTACTATGTACCTCACATGATCTAAGGTTAAACACTCACATGAAAGAGCAGAGAACATCAACAGTTAATTATTAGCTGAGCTAGAAGCTCACAGAGCTCTCTTTAGCTTTAGTATACCTCGATGGAATTGTTCAATCTTAAACCCTTACCAATACACATACACATACAAGCATTTTCCATTTCAGTGTGCAATTAATCAATTATACTTAACAGTGAGTGGTGGACCTAATCCCTAGGACATGCCTAAAGTAAATGTGGAGAATGAAATTTAATATTTTAGAAACTGGCAGTTCCCTACTCCTAACTAGGAGGTGGGTGGGATGGGAGTTGGAGTCCTTACCGACCCTCAATGACGAAGGTGGTTCTTTTGGACTACAAACCACCTGAAAGAGTATCCTGGAACTTTTTTCTGCAGATGCAATAAAGGTAAAGGTAAGGTACCCCTGCCCGTACGGGCCAGTCGTTTCCGACTCTAGGGTTGTGCGCCCATCTCACTTAAGAGGCTGGGGGCCAGCGCTGTCCGGAGACACTTTCGGGTCACGTGGCCAGCGTGACGAAGCTGCTCTGGCGAGCCGGCACCAGCGCAGCACACGGAAACGCCGTTTACCTTCCCGCTAGAAAGTGGTACCTATTTATCTACTTGCACTTAAGGGTGCTTTCGAACTGCTAGGTGGGCAGGAGCTGGGACCGAAATTGCGCTTGGGTATCTACATAATATTATTTTTACATGATTGGCAGTTGAAAAGAGCACAAGGAGTTAGAAGAATTTGTCTCTGGTAGTTTTTTGAATAGGTTCAAGTGGCACCAGGAAACCAGAAATAACCAGGCAAGAAAAGTAGGATGCACAAATAGGGCCGCTTTATATGACATAAGGTAAAGGTACCCCTGCCCGTATGGGCCAGTCTTGCCAGACTCTAGGGTTGTGCGCTCATTTCACTCTATAGGCCGGGAGCCAGCGCTGTCCGCAGACACTTCCGGGTCACGTGGCCAGCGTGACACGGAACGCCGTTTACCTTCCCGCTGGTAAGCGGTCCCTATTTATCTACTTGCACCCGGGGGTGCTTTCGAACTGCTAGGTTGGCAGGCGCTGGGACCGAATGACGGGAGCGCACCCCGCCGTGGGGATTCGAACCGCCGACCATACGATCGGCAAGTCCTAGGCGCTGAGGTTTTACCCACAGCGCCACCCTTCTTTGCCATTACTATTGCTGTTTGTTGGCTTGATGTTGAGCTCTAACCCATGGTCAGTCTAACCCAGAATGAATTTTTCGTCACTGATGTTCTAGCCGTCTCAGCAATTGCTTCATCACCCTCAGACCTGGGGCAAAACCACGGGACCATCCAAGCTCCATGCAATCAGAGAAGGCACTTCAGAGCCAGACAGTTGATAGCCCATGTTAACTCCACATTCCAGCAGACCACCAGGGAATCAGCTGTTTATTAGTGTTTATTCCCAGGTACTCAAGCTCAGAATACTGTGTAGTGCTTATTCTCAGGTAAGTATACACAGCATTGTAGTCAGAATAATTGAAAAAAAAACCAGTCCATATCTATATTAAATCCTAGTTAATATATGTGGAATAATTTTCTCTTCTTGGAATCTCTTAGCAAAATCTGGAGTGTCCCATCAATGGTTACAATGACATATTATTAAGATATCTTGATTGATTCTTTTGTTTCTCTCTCTTAGTAGTCTCCTTTCTAAGCATGAATCATATGCAACGCTTGAGTGATTTAAATTGAGAACATTTTCTTCTACAAAAAAACCAAAACAACCTTTCCACCCCTTGAAAGTTTGATATAATAGCGAGACAAGATTTCTCTTCACTTTGTTAGGATAGGGCTTCGCTTGTTCTGTTGCTGTCAGATTCTGCATTGTTATACATGTTATTTTACTTTTTGTGTATTCTGAATATAGGTGGCAGTTCACGCCACGTTCACCTTGGGATGAAAATATATTATTTGTTGCCATTTTCACCCATACTCAGGAAGATAAAACATTTTCCCAAGGTATAAAAAGGAGTTTAAATGAACAGTGTAGCTAACCTTTCAGTAATAATGAGATCAGATTGGGTAAAACAATTATCCCTAAATGAATTGGGACCAAAATATCCTCTCCCTGTATCAGCCAGCCTGTGCCCTTAGAACATAAGCGGGGGGGGGGGTGTCCATCTTGTTTTCCCACCGTTAGGCAAAGTACATTTGGAAATGATATACGATAGGGCCTTATCTGTGGTGGTACCCTGACTTTGGACTGCCCTTCTGTAAGAGGCGTGCCAGTTGCCAGCTTTATTAACACCCCAGTGCCAGGCTAAGATCTACTTGTTTACCTGGTAAACAATGATTAGTCACTGTTGCAACAAGTGTGAAATGATTATGAATGGATCTACTACTGATTTGTGCTCTTGATCTTGTGCTCTTGTTGATTGTTTTATTGGTTTTATTGTACAATTTTTAAAATTTCAAGGTTGGTCAGTTAAATATTGTTGTCACCTGTCCTGGTATTTATATGAAGTAACATAATACGAAGTAACATATTTATATGATGTAACATAATGCGCATAATGAAATAGTCTAATGCAGCTGTGGGCTGGACATTGTTTTGTTATTGGTATTCCAGATGTCTTCAGACGCTGCTATTAGAGTCAAGCAATGAGATAGCTATTCCCAAGGCAAGAGGGCCAGCTGGAGGGCAGTTTTCCCCCAAGGAAACAGTAACCTTAGGCAGAAGTATAGCTATTTTTTTTTTTTTGACTGCCTGCTTCACCTTTCCTCTCCTTCCACAATGCAACAGCCACGCATTCTGAATGGCTGACCCAGCTTACTGGAATGATCTTCCCCAGAGACCATCAATGTTCTCCCTACCTGGCCTTTAGATGCCCTTGTTTTGGAAGGTATTTAGTTAGATGGAGGGAGATGCTTTGGCTCTGTGCTGCTGATTATAAACCTCTAGAATTCACAGCTCTCTTTGTTTTGTTAAGTTTACTTTATTATATTAAGTTGTATTGAAATGATGTAATGTACCTTAATTGAATGTGGAAAGGTGAGTTATAAAATACTCAGAAGGAAGAATTCTGGTTCAAGTTTGCTTGCTGACCTGAGATACTAAGAGCTTCTCCTCTTCCTGTTCCTTTAGAGCCAGTGTGGTGTAGTGGTTAAGAGCGGTGGACTCATAATTTGGTGAACCAGGTTTGATTCCCTGCTCCTCCACATATAGCTGCTGGGTGACCTTGGGCTAGTCACTTCTCTGAAGTCTCTCAGCCTCACTCACCTCACAGTGTTTGTTGTGGGGGAGGAAGGGAAAGGAGATTGTTAGCTGCTTTGAGACTCCTTAGGGTAGTGATAAAGCAGGATATCAAATCCAAACTCCTCCTCCTCCTCCTCCTTCAAGTTGCTAGAACAGAGGTGGCCAAGGTGATGCCTCCAGATGTTGTAGAGTCTACAACTTCCATCTGCTTCAGCCAGCATGGCTAAATGTCAAGGGTGATGGCTTCACTTCTTCCCCTTAACCCTCAAGCAAGTTGCCCGGAGCCATATAATGTTCTCCAGTGCTGTATTTCCAGAAAAAGAGGTGCCGGAACTCACCATGAACACCTCTCTCATTCTCTTAGAATGGCAATGGCACCCACTTGAGAGGCGCAGGAACTGAGTCCCTGTGAGTTCCCACTGAAAAAAAAAGTCCCGAAGTTCTCCAGCGTAGTGAGGTTTCCTCCTTGCTAATGCTGGCTTTCCTTTGTTCAAAGATAGAAAGCTCTGATGCCAACATGGTGGCCTCCAGGTGATGTGAACTACTGCTCCTATCATTCCTGACCATTGCCCATGCTGGTTGGGGACGGTGGAAGTTGAAGTCCATCTGGAGGGCCCCACATTGCCTTGGTCTATTGCAGTGTTTCCCAAACTCGGGTCTCCAGCTGCTTTTGGATTACAATTCCCATCATCCTTGACCGCTGGTCTTGCTAGCTAGGCATGATGGGAGTTGTAGCCCAAAAACAGCTGGAGACCCAAGTCTGGGAAACACTGGGTCTTTTGCATCCATTTAAATTACTGGTACTTCTTTCTATAAGCTGGCAGCCAGGGGAAAAAAAGAGAGCAGGAGTGTATAGTTGTCACCAGGCAAACAAGAATAAACATCAGAGGCACTAAAGCAGTACATCATATTCCACATTTGCTGCAGAAAACAGTGATGTAACAGTGAGATTGTAAAATGTGCAAGGAAACCTTTGAGTGTCCAAAGACACACTTTATGCATGTGCTGCAGAAAACATTAATGGTACAGTGTTTCCTCCAACAGTAATGTAAAACACTGCCATAATATTGCATCAGGCTTGTCTATGTTCGTTATCAAGATATGTTCTCTTGACAGCTCTGAAAGCAGAAATAATAGATTTGTCAGGTACAGTACCGATGTGAGTCCAGAGCTGTCAGTATATTTCTGAACTGGGCATCCATCAAATGGAAAAGCAAGTAATGGATGATATATCTCTTATTCTTTTTGCCATCACCTAAGAAATCGTTCACTACGCTGCTTCTTGGTGTCCGTATTAGCATGCCAATGAATACTGAATTTTCAGACATGTACTCAGCAAAACACAGGGTGAGGTTGTTTCAGTCCTACTCCCATGCCCCCCCAACCCCAGTCTCTCCTTAATTCTAAAATAAAGTCTCTGGTGAGAATTTGCTTATAATGAAGGCTTGGGTGGTTGTTTTTTTGATTGATGTGGATGTCCTTGTCATGGAATTCTACTCAATATTGATCCAGAGCAGAGTCAAAACACATTGCAAGATTCCGCCCAAAATAGACCAGAGGCAATTAATATTTCATCCAGCAGAGCTTTACTGCTACTGAAGGCAAATGAGCATAATGGTCACAAATCCGATACATTCCGGATTGGCACAGTCCATAAGAAATCCAGCTGCAGCAGACTTAACTTAAACTTACAATAACTTATAATAAGTCTAAAACTTAACACCATGTACAGAACCCCACACCAGAAGGAAAAGAGATAGAAAGAGAAAGTGAAACCCAGGCTCCTTCTGGCCTTTTATTGTCAGCATGACCTTGACTGAAAGAGATAAGAGAACCAGTTTAAACCACTCTGTAGGAATTCTCTGAAGGATTAACCCAAACATCATGAACCTTTTGCTTGTTTCTTTCACACAGAGAAACTTCCAGAACTCTCTTGAATTAATTAGAATACAGACAAGATGGCATACCTGTTATGTACTAAGCTTGGATCCTAGAACAATAGGCAGGTAAGATCCTAGAATGCAACAACTGATTGGCCTGCAGGAGAAGACCAATCAGGCTCCAGGAGGAAAGCAGAATCAGCCACTCAGACGGAACTCATTGTGTAAATAATGTATATAAAAGACTGAGGTTTCGGGGGGAAATTCAATCACTGTTTTACAAGCTGCAATAAAGAGCATGAAATCACTGCAGGATTTCAATACCATTCCACACTAGAACAATTATTAGCAAAGAAACCAAAATACCTGGTCTTAAAAACCCAGTCGGATGGACTGCATATAAGTAATAATGTTTTTTTAAAAAAATAAAATATTATAAAATCACAGCAGTGCAGAAAGTTTGCTTTCCCTCCAGAAAGTAGCAGGATTACTTGTCTCCCATAGAAACAGCCTCTGGGAATTTTAAGGATATGGAGACCCGATTTGCAGCTTTGTCACTTCACATGCCCAGTTATTCAGCATTTGGCAGTGGGTTGTTCCTCTGGGATGTTCAAGCAATTTTGCTGGAAATTATTTGGGTCCTGTGAGGTCACGTCTATTGTAAGAGGAGAGCTTGTGACTTGCTCAGTGCAATTCATGAAGGTAGGTTAGGGGAAAGCTTTTATTTTGTGAAAGAGTGGGAAATAGACAGCTTCTTTATTTAAAAATCTATTTTAGGCTCTCTCTCTCTCTCTTTTTGTCTTGTAGAAATTCGACTAGTTTAGAAAAGAAATTTCCTCGTGGTTATCTCATTATACACTTCCAAAGTCAGAGAAATATCCCAGGGATATGTGAGCAGATTCTCTTCTATGAAAGGCAAGAGATTAGTATATTAATGGGAGTTGAGATTTTGACATGGCACTATATCAAAACCTCCCTATTGCTCAGCACGCCGCCTCCTCTGATAACCCACGTAGAAATAGCTACCCGTAGAATGAAAGCTGCTTAATCCATCTCGTTGTACACAACTCCAATCTCCATGCAGTGCAAGATTCCAGGAGGTTCCAGAAGCACACCCAGGGTTCGTGTTTCCTTTTGGAAATAAGGCACAGCGGCGACTGGGGTATCTTTACAATATATGGGTGTTGTTGTTTTTAACACACACTGCTTTATTTCTAGGGGGAAAATGTGCCAGTACGCACCATGCCCCGCACCCTCCCCACAGCTGTCAACTGTCCCTTATTTGGCGGGAAAGTCCCTTATCCCAGCGCTGTGTCCTGCTGCTGTCCCTTATTGATGATGTCCCTCAAATTTCCCAGGTTTCAAAGGAAGCAGCTCCTCTCCCTCCCTACCTGCTGGCTGTGTTGCTTGGCTGCGTTGCTCACCCAATAAGGAGTCTAAGAACGACTGGGTGGGTGGAGCTTGCATGCCTTTTGCCAATCAAATCAGCCGCGTTGCCTGGGATCTCGCCTTTGCTCAGCGCTTCCCAGCGGAGAGGTGACGGTGGTTTTCCTTGCTGCATCCCCTTTGCCGGGTTGCTGCGCTGTGGGAACCACCGCTTGAGGCTTTGTTTGGCTGCTAGCTGGGCTTTCTGCCTTTGGCTTGGAGGGGCTCAGAAGTTGAACATACCTGTGCTTGGAAAATCCCTTATTTTGGCTGTTGATCCCTTATTTTCGAGGCTGCTGGTCCCTTATTTTCAAATCTGTAAGTTGACAGCTATTATCATCCCATGCCATCCTGCCGCCGTTTGCTTGTTTGGGGCCTCTGCCACCAACATGCCCCTGCCCCTGCTGCCACTTGCCTCTCCCTTCCATCACAGCTTTGCCTGCCACCACTGCCGCCGCCACTTTCCGCTTTTCATGAAATCCACATTTGCCTTTAGTCCTGAATTTGTTTATTCGTCATTCAGACTTCAGTTGCTGTTTGGGGAAATTGTTTGCGATGGGAGAATCACGTTATCGTAATTTTTTTACATATAATGTTTACATTTTAAATTCACACAGGATGAGATTTTCAGGCACTAGATCACTCCCTCAGGAAATCATGCCTACCAAAAAGGAAATTTAATTGTGATGACCACCAATAAACTTTCAACAGGGACCAGCTTGTAAGAACATAAAACTAGCTGTGCAGGATCAGGCCAGTGGCCCAACTCGTATCTGGATTGGAACCATTTATTATACGTTTTTATTGTACATATTTTATACAGCCATGCAATTATGATTCTTAGGGGAGTTTACAAAAAGAATAAAAGAGTGATAAATGGTAAATACAACAGAACAAAACTAGGTGAGGTAGGGCTTTCCATGTACAGAGACAAGCTCCTCCTAGCTATGGTCCAATGTGAGTGATGTAGGATCACAACCCAGGAGCCAGCGATGCTCACTCATAATCCCACTTGCTGACTGCTGTCAATCAGCTGTTCAGAACCTGGACTGGGTTGCTCATCTAATCTTTCTCCTTCTGCACATTAAAGGCTGGCTGCCATTCTCTGGCAATTTAATTTCTATTGCCTTATGTAACTTGCATGTGTGAGGTTACAAATCAGCTTTTGCTTTACATTTGCCTCTCCGCAACCTGGCTGGGAATGATGGGGTTGTAATCCAAAACATGTAGAAGGCATCCGGTTGAGGAAATCTGCTTTTCATTAAACAACGTTTTCCCATTAAAAATGGGGAGAATATAGATTACCCTATTCACAAAATATGCTGTGTCGTCTTTTGTAGTTGCTACTGACTGCCTGCACTTCTGGGTCTCTCTTGAATTTCAGCATGGGTTTATGAAAACATGAGGCTAATTAATGCATCACGATTTTCACCCACAATCTCTAGAGTGTTGTTTTCCCTACCTGTTGCTCTGAAAGAAGAACAAATGAGCTCAGCCAATGGAGATCTTATTCTATGTGGGCTAGTCATCTGCAGAAGTAGTCGCACCCATCTCTGGATGCTCACAAATAATAATGCAGAATTACAGAAATGTGATACAACCCAAACCAGGGGAATGTGGAAGTAGCAGCCACAGAACCACCCATATAGACACAGATGTGCACCTAGATCCACATTTCTATCTGGGCCCACCAATGGGAACGTGGAACTCCGTCTAGGGCGACTCACTGCATCTGACAAATGTTGCATTCATTCCTTCATAGTATTTTGGGGCTGCTGATACAGAGTCTTTCTTTTAGAAGGTAGGCAGTGAATTGCAGCAGCTTAGGTTCATTCCAAGCCCCAAGCTTCACTCCATATTTTAGAGGAGACCTGGCAAGCACTTTCTTCAAGAAGTCCTGAACTCTTCTAATCACCCGGACCCCCAGTTTCAAACAGTGTTGATTTTCCTTCCAGTCTAATCACATCTTAAACAGTCTCTATTTCCCCTCTCGCTGCCCCCTTCCACTCCCCAGAGCTATGAAGTTGTATCACTCACAGTTCTGAGTCCCTACCTGCCAGCTATTTTGGTTTCCTCCCAGGCGGTGACAAAGGCTCCCAGATGTGCCCTTCAGGATGCTTAGAATCCCAATAGTGGCTGTTGATGCTACTGCTGTTCATTTGGCTGTTTCTGTACCAGCAAGAGTGAGGCCAATGCTCATCTCCATGCCAGACAATTTCTGACCCGGCTTTGTTTATATTCTGCCAGGAGGTGGTCAGTGAGGATTGGAGATGGGAACAGATCACTGACAGCCTCTGACAGATGCAGGAGCCTTCTCAAGGTGGCTTTCTCTGCACTGGGTAGCTACAGAGAAATGATTTTTTCAATGAATAAAACACAGTGGTACCTCAGGTTACATACGCTTCAGGTTACATACACTTCAGGTTACAGACTCTGCTAACCCAGAAATAGTACCTTGGGTTAAGAACTTTGCTTCAGGATGAGAACAGAAATCATGCTCCGGTGGCGTGGCAGCAGTGGGAGGCCCCATTAGCTAAAGTGGTGCTTCAGGTTAAGAACAGTTTCAGGTTAAGAATGGACCTCCGGAACGAATTAAGTACTTAACCTGAGGTACCACTGTGCATGCAGTTCTGCACATGTATGTGTGGGATAACCAGCCTCATATAACCAACATGCTTAATTCTAATGAAGGGGTTAAGACCATAGAGTTACCTGTCCTTCCAGGCTTAGCTCACTATGGGATGGACTAGGTAAGCCTTTGTCTCCCTTCAGTCTACATGAGAAGCTGGTTGCTCCAGCTTAGCCACATGACTTTCACAAGCCACACTTGACTTTCTATACTAATAATTTAGGAACTTTCACCACTGTAACTAAACCAAGTTTTACTGCCAGCGCAACTTTTTCTTAATGCTGTATGTATGGGAAAGCACCTGGATCTGATCTTTGGAGAGTTTGAAAGTAAACCATTTTTAACTCACCAAACATATGGTCTCCCCCCCCCCATGCTAGTGAAAGAGAGAAACTCACTATAAAGGTCTAACAGTCTATATTTCCATGCTTTACTGTGCTGCATGTTTTGTGATTTTAAATCTCTGCTGGGATTCTCTCACCAAAGAGTACTTGCCCCAAATCTAGATCTTGGCATCCAGGAATTCTCCTTTTCTATACTTTTTGTTTTCCTTGCGCCAACAGTATGTTGCTGCACGTTTACTATTCACTTTAAAGAAGCACAATTTCCTCTATTGATTTTAATCATTTTATAATTGTTGCTTGATGTGTTGTGGTTGGAGGGGGGGTGTAAAATAAAAGAATAATGACCTTAATTAGTTGTTTTCTTATAATCAAAATGGCTCTGAGTGGCCTATTGGATGGATGAAGAAACTGAAATATCTCTTCTAGAAAAGTGAATTACACAACCCTCCCCATAATCCATGCTTAGAAGGGTTGATGAAGTATTTCCACTTCTGACACAATGAAAGATAACCGTGTTATTTTTATTCTACAGAACACTTTCTTATTCTGTCAGCATTGTAATGGGTGGACGGACTGTAAGCATTATTACCGTGGATGGAAACAGTAAATTGGCTCCTGTGGAATCAGGGAGTCTGCACTGACTCCAAGGAGGTAGGGTGCTATTAGTCACAATAAACTATAAAAATAAAATAAAAAAATAAGAACACTGGGATACTATTCATAACAATATTTAGGAATGTATAACAATAAAGTAAACAACTTTATTTGCATTCCTCATAGAGTCACAATGAGGAATTGCTCTAAGATTTCTTCAGTGGCCTCAATGATCTATTGCACACAGACAATAGATCTGTGACACAGTATTTGACACAGACACAGTATTTTATTTGGAGCTGAAGAATTGGGAATTCCCTGTCTGTTGACCTATCTGTCCTTGAAGAAGTATTGTCTTTGTTGTAAAGAACAGGTGATCGGTTATCTTGAAAAAGGGGTCTTTGGTGAAACTTTCTTCTGCAATCATTACACAACTTTGACTTGGCTTGGCATTAGAATATCCCCCGCCCCCCTTAACAACGAGAACCTCAAGTCGAGATGCCTGGATTTTAAGTGCCTGTATTAGTTCTCCTCTAGCCTTATTATTTTCAACATCCCTGTTCTTTGTGTGGTGCATACTATATATTGTTACAAAAGTTGGGTGCCTTCCCTCTCTCTGCCAAGTGGTGGCAAAAGCCCACGGGGTTCCAGGCATTTGCCCAGGGGCTGTGTTCTGTTGTAGAATTGAGACACAGTGGAGACTATCGCAGCTTTAAGAAATATGGTTTATTCACCTATTTACACCTTCAATCTGCATGTAGGGAGTCTAAATCTTACAGAATGGTCATTTCAAGAGGGGCTCGTACCCCACGGCAATGTAGCCTTGGAGTCCAACGCATCTCTCCCAGCCAGCCTGCAGCCAGCCTGCCCAAAGATGGATCCCAGCCCTTCTTCTTCCTTCTTCCTCCCAGAACCCCTTGCCCCCCAAAACTCTATTTTCCGGTCACCTCACACACACAGTTACCCTGGCAACCTTCCAAACCCAGTCTCTGTTCCCACCTCAGGGCACGGGAAAGAACCATTCTATTGCTTTGCCAATGGCCCTCAATGGCCCTATATTGTTCCTTAATGGCCCTAGCTTAGCCAGGTCGTTTTGCTTAGGCTAGCCTAGGAATTACTCTGCAGCTTGTATTTCTCCCTTCACATCCCAAATAATCAAAATCCTAGCATTTATTTCTAGGGTTTAAGGGGTCCCCCCAGTCTATAACTCTCTCTCTCTCTCTCTCTCTCTCTCTATAATCATATATATATATATACACACACATATTATAGCACATACAGTGGCACCTCGGGTTACATACGCTTCAGGTTACACACGCTTCAGGTTACAGACTCTGCTAACCCAGAAATAGTGCTTCAAGTTAAGAACTTTGCTTCAGGTTGAGAACAGAAATCGTGCTCTGGCGGTGCGGCGGCAGCAGGACACCCCATTAGCTAAAGTGGTGCTTCAGGTTAAGAACAGTTTCAGGTTAAGAACGGACCTCCGGAACGAATTAAGTACTTAATCCGAGGTACCACTGTATATCACAACAAAAGCAAATGTTGAGAATATCTATCTATCTATCTATCTATCATCTATCTATCTATCTATCTATCTGCACAGCTTCTCTCTTGGGTGCTGTTGTAAAACTGAAGCATTTATGTTGAGCATGTTCTCCCAAATTAATACACTTATGTCTGGGAAATTGTTTGGCAATTATTTGTAATTTCATACCCAATTTTCACTGATCAATTAGGCAAAGTTGTTAACTCTCAGAATGATTTAAAGAGCTTCGGAAGATTTAATGAAACAGAATTAGGAGTAGAAACAGCCACGACTCATTTGAAGAACGTTTTCTATACAGAACTCTCACCAGCAATTAACTTTTAACAAGGATGGCATTTCAACCAAGCAAGAAGTTGTAACAATACTTCTTCCACTAATGTGCTCCCCTGTGTGCTGACATACAAGCCAAGGGCTAGTTAACCTAAGCAACAAGGTTTCAGCAGAGTCCTTCCTAATTGAGCACCTTAGCTGCCCATTCTCACCTGCCCAGTGAGGAGCAGCAGCGATATTAGGTGATGCTACTCTGCCAGAAGTGATGTGAAGTGTAGGTGGGGTTCCCGCAAGGCAAGACACAGTGATAACAGCAAGAACCTTTATTGAACTAACAGAACTAGACAACAGGGGCAAAGCAACTGCTTATATACATTTCTGAAGGCCTGGGCCGCTCCCACTCCCAACATGATTGGCTGTCTAAACTTCCAAGCTGCAAATCATAACTCAGAGTTTAAGGGCCAATGGCAGAGGTCCAAATCCTGAAATGTTCTGTGACTGGATATCATGTATCGAATCAGAACACAGGGACTCAGAATCCTTAGTCCAGACTCAAGCTCAGGCAAACACAGACCACTGAATACATAACATGATATACTTATGTGCTGATAAATACCAGTGATGCTGTTTCTACCACCACCTCTGGTAGTTGTGGACAGATCATTGTTCTTCAAGTCAGTTTCGCATGTATACATTTATATGCCTCTTCCATCCCATTTCTGCATCAATCTGTGATAAAATACATTGTTTTGTGTGTAATTTTTCACAAAAAAATATGTATTTCATATGCCTGTAGTTTAACCTAAATTACAGAAGTATTGTATTGCAAAATTCAGAGACGAGTGTCAACTCAATGATTACCATGTTCTGGCCCATGTTCAGGGAGTGTGAATAAGGTCAGTTCCGCTTTCCTAGTTAGTGGTGTTCAGTGGCAGAAGATGGCAGTTTCCCATAAACTGCCACAGCATTGGCCTATAGCTCCTGCACACAGGAAGCATCACCTATGTGCTTCAGAGGAGATTCACAATGCTTGCTCTGTTACTGGACACTCTGGGATGGGAAATAAAGAAGTCCTTTGCCTGCCTTGTTTCTATAAATCCTAATGTGTGGTGGTTTCTTACATGGAAACGGTAGCATTTAATTGCTCCATGCTATCTGTTCTGCATGGTACCATCAACTCTTAATTTCGTTTTTTTAATTTACTCTCTTTTGTTACTTATGGTGTCTCTCCTGTTGTGTAACCTTTGCATATAAATAAGGGGGGGGGGAGAGAGTTATGCATGCTAGCAACTGCAAATCCACACAAGATGGTTTTGTCATGCATACTTTTTCTATCCCTGATCAGCAGTTTGAGAAAGCGTGTTCTCCAATAAATGAGAGCACGTGTTGCGGTGTGGGCCGCCGGGCCAGGCCTCTGGTTGCCAGGCAGGTTAATAGTTGTTGCCTGGCATTGCGATTGGATAACCGGGTTGCTGGGGCAAATTGTATGTTGCAAATTGGGTGGGTGGGACCATAGTCTTTAAATATCAGTGCACTCTGGTTTCTCTTTCTCTTTGCAGAGTGCATCGGATCACCCGCCCGCCCACCCTCTTTTCCGGTTGACCTTGCTTTGCCTGTCATGGGGTCGTCTGCCTTGGCGCAGGGGCCTAGTAGGAATTTTGCCATTTGGTGATTGGCTGTGCCATTTGGTTTTTGCCTACTACTCAGCAATTCGTCACAACTTGTAAGGTTGTGGTTAGGCATTGGTTATAATATGCTGGTGGTGGAGGGGTCAGGTTAGGCCGTGCCTGCCCCTCCCGTTGCGCTGAAGGGAATTCCGGTAAAGGAATCCTGGGGCTTGCCATGATTTCGTCCAATCCCTGTCATGGGACCAGGGCCGCCCAATCCCTGTCATGGAAATCCTTGTCATAGGACCGGGCCGGCAAGCTTTCGGGGAGCTGCTGGGGTGAGCGGCGTGGGTCCGACGCTTAGCTCAAATGATCCCCAAGTTAGACTTTCCCTTCTACTGGCTACCGATCGGACCTCGGGATGTCAGTTCTGTCCCAGGCGGGGGGACAGATAGTCATAACCAATGTCTAAACAACCACTCACTGATTTTGTATTTTAATAAAGTTGTGGCCAAAATAGTGCCCAAAAACCAAAACTAAATTACGTGTTATGTGTGAAGTTATTTGAGGGGTGGCCTGGGGACCTACACACACAAATGTCAGCATGATGACGTAAACTGCTACTGGAAATCTGTTAACGTGCTTGGTCACACACATTTCATACATCATGTTGATGTGTTTTAGACTCTGCAGACTGTCCCAAAATATGCAAATCAGATGTGATACTCTGATTTATAATGTGAGTATATAGAGCGCTTAGTGATAAATACCTGTCCCTGTCTTTTTTTTTTTAAAAAAGAAAATATAAATTTGCAAGCACATCCTATACAACTGAATGAAGAATGGATCTTGCTGATTTATAAACTCTGTAACTGAGACATTAACTTTCTCTCTGAAGGAGTGAGTTGAATAGAGAGACTGTAAGGCCTCGTGCAGAAACATTCTCCATCTACAGCTCATTCCTGTGGATACTGGCCTGATGTATTAACCACATTTCTATAAATAAATGGAATGGAGTCAAAAGGAAGCCTATCTAACTGTCCTAAACTGTAATTCATAGTTATCTTCCAGTGTGTGTTCAGAATTAAACAAATCCCTGAATGTAGCTGGATTGTGAGATGAATCACACCCTACACAGAGTAGCTTCTCCTTATGATTCAATTCCACAAATTCATACAGCAAAACACATGCAGAAGACTCCCCTGCCACAATGAAAGAAACCCGACAATTATTTCGATAAAAACTATTTTCCCTCTAGGGTGAAAGAACACTGCCATCAAAATCGTACCAAGAGATGGGGACTCAAATTACTTACATGCTAACATATGCAGAAGGCCGCTGAATTGGATCATCAGTCCAGCAACCTGTTTCTCCCAGCTACCTAACAAAATACCTGTGGGAAACCCAAACGCAGTTCATGAAGGTGAAAGCCTTGATCCAGCAAAGTCATTGTGTGGGCAAAGCAATTTCCATGCTAGTTCATGCTGGTCGTAGTGATATTTTGTGCTGTAATGTTTTTAACTTGGATTGCAAGTTGTATTATGGGCTGTTTGTGTACATACATATAAACCATTTTGCCTGGAAAGTGGTCTACGTATATTTAAAAGAAAGAAATAGCCTTCTGTTTGCAGAACTAGAGCTAATTGTTCAGCTACATTAGCAAAAATAAAGCATTATAAATGCATTATAACACTGTGACACCAGAGCTGAAATCAGAAATCTATGAAATTTTCCAATGTGAGCTTTAAAACTCTTTTTCCCCAGAGCATTTCCAGAGCACTTTTTATAGCTGTGTAGATGCAGCCTGTCGGGTTGTTCTTGGCTGTTTATCTCCTGCCTTTTCACATCCCCTTTTCTCCTTATGCAAGAATCATCTGCTTTCCTGGGCTTGCAAACTAACCAGGGTGCCCTTGCATGATTTCTTGTGTTACATGCTATTGGTACCTATATAGGTGAGATTTTTGCATAAGATGTCTTTGTAAGCATTTGAGTAAAAGAAGAAGTCTCCCTAAAATATAGAGCAAGCTCATAATCTTAAGCTATTTTACAGAAAACTCAATAACCATTCTCTTGACTTTCCCTCAATACACACAGCACTTCTTTTTCTTAGGACTGCAATGCAGGAATGAACACAAACACACAATCCAGGATTGTTTTTGCATTCATTGCTGACAAGGCAGATGAAGAGCAGCAAAACCCACATATTTTTGCAGGTTGCAATTACCCTATTAGGGTTAAGTAAGAGTGTCAAACTTCTAAATGTAAACCCATGCTCTGTTTCGTTTAAGGATGCTATGAATATCTGCTCCTTTATTAGCTGAGTATATTAGAGTATAAAAAAGGAAGGAGACAAAATGCCGCTGGGTCTATTTTTACTGAAACTAGAGTTGGCAGTAAATGAAAATAATTTGGCGATAAGAGATGAAACTGGAGTCTTATTTGTCTGATATTGATAAGAAAGCACTTGGATAAAGTTGTCTCGCTTGCAGTGTGTTGCCTGTGCTAGACAGCTGGACCCAGGGTCTTGATATCTGCACTAATTACATGAGTATATGGCATGTGGGCTGGCTGCAAATTGCACAGAAGCACAGTAGAGCTTTAGTGGAACAGCTTCTGACACATCACCTTTCCCTCTGTTCATGCCAATTGTTATGTACTGAGTTGAATAGGATCCAAAATGCAGCAGTCTGATTGGTCCTAGAACAATAGGATCCAAAATGCAGCAGTCTGATTGGTCCTAGAACAATAGGATTCAGAATGCAGCAGTCTGATTGGTCCTAGAACAATGCAGCAGTATGATTGGTCTGCAGGAGCCAACCAAACTGGCTCCAGATTCAAGTGAATCCACAACCTGATTGGCCTACAGCAGAATTCCGGAATTAGCCACTCACGTGCAGCCCATTGTGTAAATAATGTATATAAAGCAGATACTTTGGGGGGACATTCACTCCTCCTCACCACTATGAGCTGAATAAAGAGCATGAAATCCACTCTTGACTCAGAGTATATTTCACCAATCCTCTTTCATTTTTTCTGCCCTCCCTCCAAGAGGAGGGGCTAGAATTCTGGAAACATTTTACTCAGAGGAAAAAAGAAATCAGGATTGCAGTCCTTCGAGGGAGTAAGTCCCATTGAACAATGGCAATGAGTAAACTAGCACTGGTTTCAACTATAAATTTTAAGGCGGGATTTGGGTACATTCATACTGGTTTATTGGTGTTCTGGTTTTTTCCCCTTCTAAAGATGGTCTTTCAATATACCAAGCTAAAGAATGGAATTGACAGAGCTGTAAAGGGATCAGAGGCTCCATTTCTGTCTGTTCGATTTTCTTTTCTCCAAAAAACCCCCACTAAACCTTTTATTTATGGATATATGCAGAAAAGCATTCACAGACAATTTTTCAACAAGAAGTAATATAATTAAGCAATTCTAAGTGTATTAGCGTATCTGTATTTAGGTTCTGCATGTTCTCCAATGATTCCTGGTCCCTTTCACTTCACTTTTCCAGGCGACAGCCCTGACAATGGGGACATGTGAGGTGGAACCCAAAAATTGAATTCAGAAGTTCAGGGTGGGTATGAATAATTGGGAATGTAGCAACCTCCAAACAACACTTGTTTGAGTGCAACCTCCCATGAAAAATAACAGTGAATATTAGCAACATATTTACAAGCCAGTTTCTCTCTGGGCTGTATTATACTTAATACTTAACTACATATGTTTAACAGTACCACTTTATTTGCTTCAAAATCTAGTGCCTTCTCTCTCTCTCTCTCTCTCTCTCTCTCTCTCTCTCTCTCTCTCTCTCCCTCCCTCCCTCCCTCCCTACACACACACACACATCTTTATGTTGTTTAGTATTCAGCTGAGAGATAACTCTCTACAGTAAAGAGATACTGCATGCCTATCAATGGCACCCAGTTCAATCTCCCTTCTTGCTTTCTTAAACTTCTCTCCCTCCCCTTCTCCTCTCACTTATTTCTGCCCTGAGTCCACTTGTACAGTTGTTCCTTGAGCCTACCAACACCTTCAGCATTTCATTGTTAAATACATCGTCTGTGGTTTCCAGGGCTGCTTCATAAAAAGCTGACCTCAGATTTAATTGCCTTTCCTTTATTAGTCTTCACTGTCTGGTTTAATCCTCCTCTACTACTGTTTTGTGTAGCGTCAACTAAGGCTAAATGATCTTGGCTACTTGCACTTATTTAGTTTTTCTAGCATGCTGATGCTCCCTCTTATTCAGCGACCGAGTTTTCTTGCTAAAGCCTTAATCGAGGGCATTCTTACCTGGGAGTAGGTCCTATTGCATCAATGGGGTTTGCTTTTGAGTAGAGATCTGTAGGGTTGCACTGTAATTTTGACTTCACTTTTCAATTGACTATACAAACACAGTACAGTATTTTTCTATGTCCTTTAATGCTTCTGGTTTCCGCCCCCCCCACTTGACATGCTGATCATTTTGATTCATTGTGACTTTTTTTCTTGAGTCAGCTTCTGCCTATTCCTATCATTCTTCCTTTCCTTTCTGATAACAACAGCATTCCTAAAAATAGTCGATTCAGAAGAGTACCGTTTATGTTCTTCCTTTCTGGCACATTTCAGACTATACAAGTCCATGGTAATATGTATTTCTAAAATTATGATACTGTGCATCTATAATTCCCAGGACTTCTACCATGCTTCTAAAATGCTGAGAGGTATATTTAACATTGTCTAGATGCCTCCAGGAAATGCCCATTTTAAAACTGCTGTCCTACCTAACTTACTGGCATATGTTTCACAGCAGAATTCAACTGCGAAACATTTTATCTGATCAAGGATTAGAGTTTTGTGTGGAAAATTCATGTGGCTTGCTTCCTTAGATTCATTGAGTTCCCTTGTTTTGCAATTCCAATATGCAGTTGATAACAGAAACAGTTATGGAGACATGGATTTATTATTGTGATCATACAATCTAAATATTGAGAGATTATGGTTGTTTATTGAAGCAAGAATTGTATTGGAAAACTGTAAGCCTTTTTGCATGTGCATATACATTCATTCACATTTGTACTGCATTATGGGCTTTGTAGTCCCTTCTAATTCCTAGATCCAGCAGAGTTGAGGTGTGTGAGTGAGTGTGGCTATGGGAGAAGCAAGACCCACTTGGGGTGTTAATGTTGTGAACCCCTCCACTGTATGTTCAGGTTGCATATATGTGTAAATAACCCACATATCATAAAGACACCACAGTCTCTGTTGCCCCTCCTTCTGAGGAAACTGAACCCTGGGAAAGAGCCTGCAACCTTGCACCTATACGGTTTATTTTCACATTTACCTGAGCCTGCGATGGAGGGGCTCACAGCATTAACACCCCATGTGGGTCTGGCTTTCCCCCATAGCCACAGCCTTGGATTCAAGCAGAGTCCAGGCATGGCTCTGTCTCTCTGGCTTCCCAGCCTGCTTCTAGCTCATTCTGCATTTATTCCCCTTTCTAATTGTAGTTACTAACCTGGGCAGACAGTAGACAGGAGAAGGCACCTTGTTCATTAGAGTGCACTGCTCAGCTTCTTTTTCTCTTCTCCTCCAGAAATGCGGACAGTGGCAGTCTCTTCAAGACATTCACATAGCCTGCTTGGGCAGCCCCAAAGATCTGGCACCCAGGCAGATGCTTAGTTTGTCTCTATGGCTGGGCAATCCCTGCAGAAGCTTGCTAAACACCTCACTGAGACTGTCTCTGAAACGCTGTCTAGTACCTAAGCTTTTATACATGGCATTGGGAAGCAGTTATATCACAATCTGTTTGCACAGCTAGTGGGTGTGAGGACCAAACAAGATGCAAAATCTCCATTGCAATTAGAAATTCTGTGGCTGGGTGTTTCGTTTGCTTTTTAAAGCAAATAGTAGACATGCCCCCCCCCCCAATTTGGACCACGGCTCACGCAAACTTACTTTGATCCCAACTGAACATACTTGTTCATTTCCTCACAAGGCAAGTTGTAAAGGTTTGGGCTGCCCCTCTGAGAGGCCTAGATTTCGATGGATAAAATTTAGGGATAAAATTTCGACTGGAGAACAGCCAATAGCGTGGAACAGCTTTAGATGCTGTTGGAAAGGAAATGGCATTAACATCTTCCAAAGGAGGATTCAGTAATTTTCTAATGAACACGAAGAAGGATTATAAAACAACTCATTTGAATGATTAAATTCAAACATGAGCAGGACAGGGAAGCAACTGCTCAAATAATTTTCACAAGGCACTGAACACTGTTTCTTTACTGTGAGAGGACGTATTGTTTGTGCTTAATTATATAAACACTGTGAGTACACTTGTGATGGTTGTATTTTAGCATTCTATTGTTTGAACACGGTCCAGAGAATGCCATTCTTGGCTGTCAGATATATAGGCTGTTAATAAACAAACAAATAAAAATACAGAGGGATGAAAATGGTTTCAGAACCTTGTTTAACCTTCAGTTCTTCTATTCTGTTGGAGAGGTCAGCTGTGTGTTCACATTTTTTTTAAACAAATATGCCCCAAATTGCTCTCAGTACAGGCCTATTAATCAAATTTGTATGGTGAAAGTGCCAGAGGAATATCTCTCTCTGTTGGACATGCCAAGCCAGATGCACCTGGACTCATTAGATGTTGACCATTTCTAACAAAATAAAGATAAAGGTAAAGGGACTCCTGACCGTTAGGTCCAGTCGCGGATGACTCTGGGGTTGCGGCTCTCATCTTGCTCTATAGGCTGAGGGAACTGGCGTTTGTCTGCAGACAGCTGGTCATGTGGCCAGCATGACTAAGCCACTTCTGGTGAATAAGAGCCATTTACCTTCCCGCTGGAGTGGTACCTATTTATCTGCTTGCACTTTGACGTGCTTTCGAACTGCTAGGTGGGCAGGAGCTGGGACCGAGCAACAGGAGCTCACCCTGTCACGGGGATTCGAACCACCAACCTTCTGATCGGCAAGCCCTGGGCTCTGTGGTTTAACCCACAGCGCCACCCACAACTCGGTGGCAAATACTCAGTGTCCAGCCTTTCCTTTCAAAGTAAAACAAAGATGTGTCAGGGGCTGGGCAGAGGAGGAGGAGTGGTGGAGACCGCCTTCCCAGCCTGACCTTTCCAGGAAGGAGAAAGAGGAAGACAGTATAGATTTACAACAGGGCTTTGCAGGAGGTCACAGCTCAGAGGCAGATGTGGGGGAAAGTTGGGAAACAATGGGAGAGGAGGAGCAGGCAGAGCCAGAGCAGCAGCTGGCTGACATGTTGTTACTAGAAAGCATTCCAGACCCACCATCTCCCAGAATCTGGCGAGCCTTAAAAGTAAGAGAGCAAAGAGCTCGAAAACAGAGGGCGTTTAGCAGCGCCCTTAGAGGAGGTGATGACGAATGAGGAAGTGGGAGAGAAGGGGGTGGAGAGTCATATTGGGACAATGCCATTATCCAAGAGGCTGGGTTCTATAGGCTCTGTAAAGTTTGAAATAAAAAAGGATTGTAAGAAATAATAATAATAATAATAATAATTTTGATTTATTTATAAATAAATTACTATTATTATTATTATTATTATTATTATTATTATTATTATTAATACCCCACCCATTTGGCTGGGCTTCCCCAGACACTCTGGGCGACTTCCAACAAAAGATTAAAATACAATAGTCTGTTAAACATTAAAAGCTTCCCTAAACAGAAACTTTTCCTTGTCTTTATACTTCCCTGGGCAACCATCTGGGAGCCGCTGACAGCACCCTGACAAGGTATGGGGAAAGATTGGGCTCCAGTTTCACATGGACCAAAGGTGGAGGAACTAGGAGCATGACGTGTCACTCACCAGAGGTACTAGCCATCCCCTAACACCCCATACACCCCATGTGCATATAATAATCATTATTTAACTCTGATGCCCAGAGGTGTTGCGAAGATGTCAAGAATACACATGGTTAAGCTGCACTTCACCACAAGGTGATTACAACAATATAATATGCACTTACAGTCATACCTCATGTTACGTTTGCTTCATGTTACGTTTTTTCAGGTTGTGTCCCGCGGCGACCTGCAAGTACTGGAAAGGGTTACTTCCGGGTTTCGCCGCTCACACGTGCACAGAAGCACTAAATTACACTTTGTGCATGTGCACAAACGCCAAATCGTGCTGTGCGCCTGCGCAGATACAGCACTTCAGGTTGCGGGCTTTTCATGTTGCAAACGGGCCTCTGGAACGGATCCCGTTTGCAACCAGAGGTACCACTGTACTAAACAAATATGAAGTTAGTGATGAAAACAAGGAAAGATGATTAGAACTATGCAAGCATAGATTTCCATTTCAATGTACATTCAAACAATTATACTTGACACTACCTGCCATAACTCTGATGATGTGTGAACTCTGTTGGGATGTGTCTAAGGGAACGGGGGCATTAGGCAGGCCCCCAGCCCACCGGCCCACCGGCCGGCTGCCAGGCGAACTCTGGTCCTTGGCACAGCATAAATCAGCGACCCGCAGGTTCAGAAGCCTTTCAGAAGCTGGAGCATGCTCTAATCAGCAGAGTAATTAACTCTTTGCGACGGAAGGGTGGACAGAGGCATATGTAAAGCATATTTACAAGCAGTTTATTTAGCATAGATCAAGACAAAGAAAACATGGCTGCTCTCCTTCATGTCTAAGAGCAGGAAGCATAAAAACAAAAGCTATACACAAACGGAAGTTCCCAGCAAGCTGTGCTGGAATGTAAACAGACATGTGACATACAACAGCTCCACACATCTGTTTAGGTGGAACGGAACATCAATATCCTAACAAATATGAAGTTAGTGATGAAAACAAGGAAAGATGATTAGAACTATGCCAGCATAGATTTCCATTTCAATGTACAATTAAACAATTATACTTGACACTACCTGCCATAACTCTGAAGATGTGTGAACATGGTGAAGGGACTTGTGTACAGACAAGCACATGGGAAGGTAGATGATCTTTCAAAGTCTTCTTCAGCAGAAATGGTGATGTGCAGGTATTCGAAGGCAGGGCCAACCCTACCGTTGGGCAGAGTGAGGCAGTCATCTCAGGAGGCAAAAGCTCCCCAGCTGCCCCTTCTGAATCCCTCATTTCTTTCCACCTGTTGTAGGACAGAGCTATGCATGCCATATAGCTTGCCCCATACTCTCTAAGATGGCCAGTGGCTTTCAGGCCAGTGTTGAAGGAAGGTTCAGCTGCTGGTCAAGGCATGAAGTATTTTTGACGGGCACAATCTTGTCCTTTGCCTCAGGAATTAAAATGTCTTAGGCTGGCCCTGCATGGAGGGGTCATACTACCAGAACAGATGATCAATGCTATTTCTCTAGAAAAAGAGGTTCAAGAACTCACCATGAACACCTTCTTTATTCTCTTATAATAGCAATGGCACCCATTTGTGAGGTGCTGGAAGTAAGTTCCGGCTGGGAAAAAAGCCCTGCAGATGACCAAAGCTTTATGTTTGGCTGGCAGTGAATATATATCTATATATTTTAAAGAAAGAGAAGAGAGATCAAAACTGGAACATGGAAGTGGGTCACATTAATTACAGTGGTACCTCGGGTTACAGATGCTTCAGGTTAAAGACTCTGCTAACCCAGAAATAGTACCTCGGGTTAAGAACTTTGCTTCAGGATGAGAAGAGAAATCGCGCGGCGGCAGCAGCGGGAGGCCCCATTAGCTAAAGTGGTACCTCAGGTTAAGAACAGTTTCAGGTTAAGAACGGACCTCTGGAACGAATTAAGTTCTTAACCAGAGGTACCACTGTAATACCAAGAAGGTACGCTAAGGACCAGATCTTAACTTAATTTTGTTGAACATAATATCATTTACAACTGACTGGATTCTGACTGTATTTCAGATTTAATCATGAACATGCTTGCAGCGGGGTAGAAAATGGCTCATTGTATCACGCTTGATGGCTTTTCATTAAAGACTCTCTTTTAAATGTGTCAGATATTATTTCAAAAATGAGAGAATGCCTGTATCCTTACAGCACTGTGAATAAAAACCCTTAGAAATAATTTCCTGTGCAAATAACCAAAGGTGAGATAGTACTGCTTCTTAGCCAGGAGCTGTGTGATGGGCACTTTAAAAAAAGAAGCACCAATTCTATCTTTGGGGCTTCCCTAGAGTTTCAATGGAAGGGGAATAGAATGAAAATCTGCAACCCTCTACATAGTTACACCGTGCAAATCCCAGGCAAGCTCTTGTTGCTCACAAGAGACTCTGAATTAAAGTGGCTTTGTGTTCTTCATGCTAGTTGATTCTGTATGAGATTGCAGGTTAGAAATGTTAGATGTTTCTGATACAATGACATGGGACCACTTCAAGGAGAGAGACAGTGGTGATAAACAATATAACTGTAGTCTGTAAGGAAGTTTTCCCTGCAAGATCTTAGAAGTCCAGTCCTCAGTAGCTTGGATCAGGGCTTTTTAGTGTGGCTGCCTGTTCTGTAGAAGAGCATTCCTGTCAAGATAGTTCAGGCACCCAGAATATGCACTTTCTGGAAACAGCTGATGGTATTTTTGTTCTGACAGGCTTTCCTAGCAGGGTAGATGGGTCTTTATTACAAGTATCTACTTTATATGGTTCTAGCTTTGTTTTAAATGCATTTGCTGTCTTAAAAAAAAAATAATTTGCTGTTTTTAACGAACGTCATCCTTGAGACAGTTGTACAGACAGCTATTAATAAAAAAAGAATAAAAATGTAACCCAAATTGTGAATGTAGTTGTCGAATTGATATTTCAGCATGCCAGCACAATTCTTTGAGCTGTAGTTTGGTCAGCTCAAAATATGATGAAACTTCTGTCAAAAAAACCACAGCTATGTTTTTAAAACCTTGGCGATCGGTCTTTTTGCCCGTTTGTTTGTTTATTTATTTATTTTACTGCGTGAGATTTACACTTCAGATAAGAAGTAAAAAGCAAATCAAATTCTTCTGGGCAGAAAAACAAATAAAAACCGTATCACATTCTTCCTGACAGAAAACAATGACAAAGAGTTTGGAACTGCACATGCAACGTTTGTTCAGTCTTTCGGGGTGCCAAAAGCTTTCGAAATGCTTTCAAATGCAGTTCAGAGATCTAGCCCCTCTCATATTTATTTTTATCCTGAAGCCCAAGGACAATAATAATGGTCTCAGAAGGGATGCCTGTTTGTGCTGTGAGCAATGTTAGTGGTGGATAGCTTTAGTGGAGCTTCTCTGTTACATTTCCAAATGGATTTATTTTACAATAAAATAAAGAGTGGTATGTACTTTGTGGCCCTCCTTATCAACAATCTCTTCTGCATAAGCCCTTTTCAATATTGTTTTCCCAATAACACATTTTTAATAGGACATGTGCAGGAAACATTCACAATAAATAATGCTATTGCTTTTTAATAGTACGTACTAAGATGAAAAATAATGACAGTACTTGCTGACAATACGTTTTGGTGCCTATGAGATTGCAATGAATCTAGATGAATAGCCCTTTTAGTGTGGGATAACAAGCCTCAAATACGGTAACTAATATGCTCAAGTCTAATTAATGCATTAAGGGTTAAAACCACAGAATATGCTGTCCTGGCAGGCTTAGCAAGGTCACTTCCTCTTACCTTGGGAGGAAAAGGGCAATCAAGTCTGTTGTTCAACCTTCAGTCTACCTCAGAGTGTGAAGAGCTTAGCCATATGACTCTCATCAGCCATTCTTGAGTTTAATTTAGGATTTTTCACCACTTTGCAACTAAGCCAAGTTTTACTGCCTGTGCAAATTTTCTGAATGCTGCATGGAAAAGCACACGAACCAGACCTTTGAAGGGTTTGTAAGTAAACCAATTTCTAACTTACCAAACATGTGGTCTTTTTTCCCTATGCTGAGGGAAGTGGGGAGTTTTGGAACTGACAAGGACATACCTTAAACGTCTTAACAGCCTACATTTCCACACTTTGCTTTGGTGCAGCTTTTGTGATTTTAAATCCTTGCACCAACATTTAGAACAAGAATATTCAGTGTGATATAGTGAACAGAACGTCTGGCTTGCACCAGGTTCAAATCTCCATTCAGCAGAGGCTCACTAGATGACTTGGAGCCAGTCACTATCTCTAACCTACTCTCACAGGGTTGGTGTGAGAGTGAATGGGACGCAGAGCCTGACAGCGTCATGCCCAGAACTCAGTGTGATGTGGTGGTTAGTGTTGGACTGGAGAGATCCATGCTTGACTTTCCTCACTGTCATGGAAGATCAACCTTTACAGGGTTGCTGTGAGGATAAAATGATAGGCGATTATACAATGCCTTGAGATTTGTAGTCGGAAAGCAGGATATAAATATTATAAGTATATAAATATTATAAAAACAAATGTAAATATTATAAATAAATGAATACCGTGCATCCCTTCCTGTTTATGAGTGAGCTGTTCAAAGAGACTATGTCTTTCTTGAGTGTTCTCCAGAAAAGTATCTGGATTGTTAGATGGAAGTAGGAGTTAATATCATACCCTCCAACATTTCTCTGATGGAAATAGGGACATCCTATTCAACAACAACAACAACAATGCTATTATTTATACCCTGCCCATCTGACTGGGTTGCTCCAGCCACTCTGGGTGACTTTCAGCATATATATAAAAACAGAATAAAACATTAAACATTAAAAAAACCATTTCCCTATACAGGGCTGCCTTCAGATGTCTACTCTAGGTTGCATAGTTACTTATCTCCTTGGCTCAGGGGTTGCATAACTCCATACCCTCCATGAAAATAGGGACATCCTAAGGAAGAGCAGGACATTCCGGGATAGTTTCTGTAAATCGACACTGTCCCTGGAAAATAGGGACATTTGGAGGGTCTGTAATATGTGCAAGTGTGTCTGTGATATATAATGTGTGTGCATGTGCGTGTGTGCATTGTGAACAAAACTGATGAAATCAGCTAAGGCTCTGCACGGCAGGCCCTTTCAGCTGAAGAGATACTGATGAGAAATTAGTAAAACAGGCAGGAGCAATGAGAAGGTCTCACAGTCAGGGAGCTTATTCTTCCTCATTTGGAAGTCACAGCGTTGTGGAGGGAAGTATTATAGCCACCATATGGCACTAGCTGTCAGTCTGGTTGAAGTTAAAAATAGCCCGCTCCTGCTTTCTTCCTCAGCCCCCCTCAAGATTACTGTGCTGCCTGGCAAGGTATGCTGATGGCCTTCTTTGACTTTCAAATTGGGCGTTTTGTATACCCGAATGATAGTTTTAAAAAATGCACTTCTTCTGTCATGTAATCATGCAAAAGAGTGCTAAAGCTGTGTCAAAACTGAGCTCTGGGGGGAAATATTATAGACCGGTATACCAAAGAAATGCTGCACTATAAGTAATCTTGCATATAATAAAGCATGATAAGCCCGTGCTATTCAGAGCTCTGTGGCTGGGGAACTTGCATGGAAATAGCTCAGTCAGTCTGAACAAAATCACTTGCTTGCATTCATCGGAGTTACTGGCTGCACAGAATGCAGAAGAATGTAATTTAACAGCTAACCTCAAAATAAATAGATGCTCTAAGTCAAGTTTCTCAAAGGAGGCCTAGAAGTGTGTTGTGGGGGAGTGAGGGGGTAGTCAATATGTTGTGTGTGTGGAGAGTGAATAACAGCTTGGGGGAGTCATTGGGAGGAGGGAAGGAAAAATGGGGGAGGGGGGACCCATATTCCATGGTTCTGATTCCATTTGCTTTCCCTACAACTGCTATAGAAATAGTAAAACAAGAAATACATGAAGTGCATTTACTAAGGTGAGGTCCAAATGGAACAATTACTGCATAGTCCTGCCCACCTAGCAGTTCCTGCCCATCTAGCAGTTCAAAAGCACCCCTAAGTGCAAGTAGATAAATAGGTACCGCTTTATAGCGGGAAGGTAAACGGCGTTTCCGTGTGCGGCGCTGGTGCCGGCTCGCCAGTTGCAGCTTCGTCACGCTGGCCACGTGACCTGGAAGTGTCTGCGGACAGCGCTGGCTCCCGGCCTCTTGAGCGAGATGAGTGCACAACCCTAGAGTCGGTCACGACTGGCCCGTACGGGCAGGGGTACCTTTACCTTTACCTTTTACAGGGAGTGAGGGGGAATGTTGTGGGGTTATAACACTGAAGGAGCATCTCCACCTCCATCGTTCAGCCTGGACACTGAGGTCCACCTCCGAGGACCTTCTGGCGGTTCCCTCATTGCGAAAAGTGAAGTTACAGTGAAGCAGGCAGAGGGCTTTCTTGGTAGTGGCACCTGCCCTGTGGAACGCCCTTCTATCAGATGCCAAGGAGATGAGAAACTATATAACCTTTAGAAGACAGCGGAAGGCAGCCCTGTATGGGGAAGCTCTTTAATGTGTGATGTTTTATTATGTTTTTATATATGTTGGAAGCAGCCCAGAGTGGCTGGGACGACCCAGTCAGATGAGCGGGGTAATAATAATAATTCACAAAGCACGTAGTTCAACTATGGAATTTGCTCTGATGAGATGTAGTGATTTCCACCAACTTGGATGGCTTCAAATGATGCTTAGACAAATTTGTGGAAGACAAAGCTCTCATTAGCCACGATGGCTGTATCCTACTGTGACTGTTTGCCCCCAAACACCAGATGCTGGGAACTATAAGCGGGGAGGCTGCTATTGCACCCAGGTCTTGCTTGTGAGCATCCCATAAACATCTTAAAAAAACTTAAAATAAGCCAGCGTTTTCTGAGATGCCTGCTATAGTGCAGTCCCCATTCCTGTTAATTCTCTTGAGTCAGACAAAACTCGTCATGTCTGGTCCTCAGCACCACATGCCTAGTGAGCAGTGGGAACCTAGACATTTGCCAGAATCGTGCTAAGACTCTGCACCAAAGTGGATTATTTCCCCAATCCTCAAGAATGTCTTGCACTTCCTGCAAAATTCAAGAGATGCCACCTATGACAGAAGAGAAGTACTTCCAGAGCATAAAGCTAGTATATTTTCTGTGTATGTTTCAGATCAACACTACACTGTAAATTCTATTTGCAATATGACATTTAAAATAAGATGTGAATCTTTGGTGCTGCTCAGCTGTGGAGTTCAAAGGGTTTCCTCTGCCCATCTGTTCATTCCGTGCAGCCAAAGGGATGGAAGCTGTTTTTCTCAACCCAGTTGGGTCCAGGGGTTTCTCCTTTTCTGCCAAGCTGCTCAGGAGGGAGCCTGTGGTATCCAATATACTTTCTTTTCTCTTCAGCATGCGAGGAAAGCTGAAGCAAGACCAGACTGATTTTGTCTCTTGCTGAAAGTCAGGAACCATCCAAAATTTGAACCAGGGATATTCTGTACCATTCCTGTTGTGATGCAATAGTAAATTCCCATCCTATAGATCAGAGTAGGGGGCCCTGTGGTTCTTCAGATGTTATTGGACTACACCACATGGCACCCGTAACCATTGCCCATGCCTAGCTGGGGCTGATGGGAGTTTAAGGCTGTGGTAGTAGAGAGTCGGGACTCGGGTGGCGCTGTGGGTTAAACCACAGAGCCTAGGACTTGCTGATCAGAAGGTCGGCGGTTCGAATCCCCATGACGGACTGAGCTCCCTTTTCTCGGTCCCTTCTCCTGCCAACCTAGTAGTTCGAAAGCACGTCAAAGTGCAAGTAGATGAATAGGTACCGCTCCGGCGGGAAGGTAAACGGCGTTTCCGTGCGCTGCTCTGGTTCGCCAGAAGTGGCTTAGTCATGTTGGCCACATGACCCGGAAGCTGTATGCCAGCTCCCTCGGCCAATAAAGCGAGATGAGCGCCGCAACCCCAGAGTCGGCCACGACTGGACATAATGGTCAGGGGTCCCTTTACCTTTACTAGTAGAGAGTCAGGGGAGGTCCACAGACTTACAGAAAGAAAAAAATACTGCTATGTTGAAGTAAGAGTAGTGAAATGGCAGCTAAGAAGCTCAAATCATATATATGACTGACACTATTCTTGGAAATTAAACCAACGTCCATTCAAAAACTTTACTTGCAGAAATGTATAGTTATAGATGAATAATATTTACAGTCATATGCTTCTCCAAGTTTGGGCCCATGGTCTCTTCTTCTAACTTCCAAACAACTGTATTTCCCACTTTTTCCAGAGCTCATCACTCAGCCTTCTGTATCTCAGTTAGGCCATGCCTTGCAGCTCCTATGAGAGATTTCCACTTATACTTTCTCCTGCATCTTTGCCCTCTTTCTTTCAAGCAGAGAAGATGCACTGTAACACTTTATTGAACTTAGCAGTGTTCACAGTGAAGTCTAAAGCACATTCATCTTGCTTCACATAAAATGTAGTCTTTCCTTCACTCGATACCTCTCCCATGTGGCCAACATTAGCCAATCACATGAGAACTACTAGAGAATCTCTTGAATTCAGTTACCAACCAATCCAATTTAAACGCATAGGACTGCATACAAGAATTTTCGATTTCAGTGAATTAAATTACCATACTTAACATACTAGCACTAGTATGCACTGGCTACGGGATTCAACTTGCTTCAGAAAATAAGCTGTATATTCCAGAGCTACTCTGTATCTTACTAATTCAACTTGTTATTAGATCTAACAAGCTCAGTCCTGCTTCCAGATGGTCCTGCACTCTTGCTGCTTTCTGAAGACTTCAGCCTCTGGTGCTGCTGTAACAGTGGCAGTGGTAACAGATGCCCAGCAGCAGCAGAGCAGGATGGTTACTGGGGAGCTGCCCTGACCCATCCTGACTGTTCCTTTGCAGCTCACCTAGGCACAATGCCCATGCCATTTGCTTGCTTGCTTGCTTGCCTGCCTGCCTGCCTGCCTATATCACCTCACTGCTGTTCTGTCTTCACATTGCAGCAGCCATGCAAACTGCAGTATGGCAACATCTGTTCTTGCAAAAATATAATATAGCGGGATAAAATTGAGGCCTAGAGCCTCTAGCAAGCAAAGGTTCTTCTTGTCAGGCTGCCTTTGAAAAATACATAGTCCTTGTCGCAGATACTAATATTGTGCAGTTTGAAGCGACTGGATTCGATAAAACTGACTCCTTTTGGAAATGAAGCATTGTCCAGACTCATTAAAATATTATTCCAATTTTACTAGCAGAACTCTTCAAAAAAACAGAACATAAACATCAAATGTACATCAAAAATATCCATACAATATCTTCTGCTGTCCAGCACAGGCTCAGCATCTTAGAAAACCTAGAGGCAAAGTTCTGTCTCTCTCCACAGCCTGCATTCCAGCCTTCATTGGTCTTTCAGGAGAGCTTCATTACATCTTCACTCCATGAAGTTTGGGAGACAAAGACCCAAAGGCAACTCCCTTCAAAATGGAGATTTGCAACCCAATACTTTCATCACATGATCTAAGGTTACAACATGTTAGCTACCAGAGAACAATGATCAGTTAAATAATCATTAACTCAGCAAGAGTTTTCCTTGGTGTTAATCCCCATGTTAAACCTTTTCACCAATACACATTTAGGCATTCTCATTTCAGTGTCAATTAAACCATTAAACTCAACAGTTCCTCCTACAATTATTAACTCTTAACTCTCTTAGTACTAATGCATACTATTTCTCACCAAGTTCAGTAACATGTCGAGGTCAGAGTAGATAAAAAGGGGTACTTGGACGTGACCTAAATCTTGAAAGATAACCTCGATTCTCCCCCACAATGGCAAACTATCTTATAATTGATCTCCCTGTTGAGAAATGGCAGAGACTTCCAAGTTCTGCTGCATCATTCCACCAAATGTCTCTGTGTCAGGAGCCTTAGATAAGGAACTGTTGTAATTTGGGAAAACCAAGAGGCACTGACAAGTGACTCTTTGTCATTATCTCCACTTAGTAGGCTTGGGTATTGCACAACAACCTGAGAAGGAATCTAAGGAAGTAAGCAGATGGAAGTATTCATAAAATATCCCAGGATCCTTTGCCTCTGTGAAGAAAGGCTGCTGATTTTGCTTTGAACCAAGAACCACAGGCATCTGTGGCTATGTAAACAAGGCCTCATATTTGTAATGTGCCTTGAAAAAGAGAGCTTGCATGTTGGCCTGGGAATCAGCATGTTTCTTCACCCCACTCCCTCCCTCTTCCCCCCTTGTTTTGCTGCCTGCACAGCGGCAGGTGGTTACAGCTTTCAAAATAGTCTTCAGAAAATGTGCAAATTGAGCCAGAGAGCTATAGGAACATAATTGATTTAATCAGATCACAGCATCTTTCTAAAGTTGTTTGTGGAACTCTACTCCCGGGGTAGAGAAAGGCTCCAGGGTTGCTCTAACAAACTGAAAAGGGGGATTTAGCGCTAAGGATCCCATCTGCCACCTATTTCATTTATAAATGCAAAAATTAATTTGTGGAAAGTTTAAAGGTTTTGTTTAATTAAACTCTAAGTAGTGTTGGAAGCTACTTGGAGTTTAAGATGCAGCTTGCCAGTGTGAGCGAGCTTCCAAATTTTGATGCTAGCTCTGCCAGTGACCTGCCATATAGACCTGGGCACATCACTTTATCCCTCAGTGCTTCTGATTCATCTTTCACTTGACATTAAAGAATTACTGAGAATACTTTCAGAGTCGGCAGACAACAGATAAGTGATTACCAGGAGCCAAAGGGGTGGGACTCATAATGTGCTACTTACGAGAGAGAGAGAGACTGAAATTGCGCTTGGGTATCTACATAATATTATTTTTACATGATTGGCAGTTGAAAAGAGCACAAGGAGTTAGAAGAATTTGTCTCTGGTAGTTTTTTGAATAGGTTCAAGTGGCATCAGGAAACCAGAAATAACCAGGCAAGAAAAGTAGGATGCACAAATAGGGCCGCTTTATATGACATAAGGTAAAGGTACCCCTGCCCGTATGGGCCAGTCTTGCCAGACTCTAGGGTTGTGCGCTCATCTCACTCTATAGGCCGGGAGCCAGCGCTGTCCGCAGACACTTCCGGGTCACGTGGCCAGCGTGACACGGAACGCCGTTTACCTTCCCGCTGGTAAGCGGTCCCTATTTATCTACTTGCACCCGGGGGTGCTTTCGAACTGCTAGGTTGGCAGGCGCTGGGACCGAATGACGGGAGCGCACCCCGCTGCGGGGATTCGAACCGCCGACCATGCGATCGGCAAGTCCTAGGCGCTGAGGTTTTACCCACAGCGCCACCCGCGCTATATGACATAGGAACATAATAAACATAGGCAACTACATAGGGGCGAAATGAAACCATGTGTGTGGAATATCCCCTGACTCGATCAAGCTCCTAAGCCTGTTGACTGGTGAGTCTACAGGGCCGGATTTAGGTTTGATGAGGCCCTAAGCTACTGAAGGTACTGAGGCCCTTTATATGTCCTGCTGCCCTTTGTCAACAACAAATTGTCACTTTTTTGTGTTGAATATATGCTATATGGTAGTTTATGGACCTAATAGGTATCTAAAGCCATTTGCACATGCAGAATGTAGGCACCCTATCTACAGAAATGAGCAAACCAGTGATATTTGAGGGAGCAGGCTAGCAGGCGGGGCCTTTTGCTGTATGCAGGTTTTATTTTACAGTGGTACCTTGGGTTACATACGCTTCAGGTTACATACTCCACTAACCCAGAAATAGTACCTCAGGTTAAGAACTTTGCTTCAGGATGAGAACAGAAATTGTGCGGCGGCAGCGCAGCAGCAGCAGGAGGCCCCATTAGCTAAAGTGGTGCTTCAGGTTAAGAACAGTTTCAGGTTAAGAACGGACCTCCGGAACGAATTAAGTACGTAACTAGAGGTACCACTGTATTTGTTTTTAATCTTATACTGTATTTATATTTAATCCAGGTTTTTTTTTTCTTTAAATTTTTTTGGGGCCCCCAAGAGTGTGGGGCCCTAAGCTATAGATTGTTTAGCTTATATGTAAATCTGGCACTGTGAGTCTACCTTGCAGAGAGTAAAGTTGGCCTGCAATTTGAAATCTTTCCTTCTGCCAAACCCTTAAGGTGAGGTCTTCCTGACACCCCCTTGGGGTTGCACCAATTTCAACAGGTCTACTTTGAGTATGACTTAGCTGGGTGTCACCCAGTGGGAATAACTAAGCAGTACAGCATCCCAAATGTTTATTTTCAGCCCCAAAGTGGAGGTGACTTCGTACTTGGTGGCTGGCTAATTGCTTTGGGATCTGTGGGGATGAGCAACAGTATCTCAATTTAGTGGTTTTCTAGGGGTGCGGAGCAAAAGAGTTTTGTGTCTGTGGGATCAATACATCTTTGCTGCGAAGGCTCGGGTCTCCTGGGGAATCACACCTGCTGAGGCAAGAACTATATACATTCATGGGAAAATAATAAAGAAACAGAAGCAAAATGAAATGGAGGTTGCATCTGAATGCTCCTATCCCAAGGCCAGCCCAGCTCCGATATCAGATATGAAAAGGTATTAAATGAGAAGTGTTCATGCCTGGAGACAGATAACGGGGAGCTGCTAATAGGATCTTAACGTGTTAGAAGAAACCCACTAGGTACTGCTCTGTGAAAAGGGGATAGCCTTAGCAATGCGTTGACCTTATGTACAGAGCAAAGGAGCATCAAGATTCCTCCCCTTCTCTTGCCTGCCTGCCTGCAAAACAGCATTTAGCTTTGATTTTAGTTTTTAGCTTTTATATATCCTGCCAAACATCCCCAACAGGGCCGCAGAGGGTAGCTTACAATAAAGACAGACAGAAATACAATACCTGCTTAACTATGAGCATCAAACCCCGAAAATCTACAGCACATATTAGCTGTAAGCAATAGAGATTTTAAAGAAGAACAGCCAGATTAATTGGATGCTTTATATACGTTTTATGTTCTGAACTTCTTACGCTGCCTAGAGCCTTTTGGATCAGGTGAGATTAACCCAATAATAGAAAGCTAATACATACCAGCTGATTATATGGCAGACAGCCTGCTTCCTATAGCATATGAATAATAGCATAGTTATATACTTTAGGTGCCTTTGGCTTCAATGAGAGAGAGAGTTAAGCATAGGCTTAACAGGTTGCCGATGAATGTGTTATCTTGGCGCATTATGGGCACAAGAATGTCCTGGACAGGATGCAGACGCACGTATAGGGTTGTCATATTTTGAACAGCAAAAAAGAGAACACATTTGTTGACTTCTACTTTTAACTATGGATCATTATGGCAACTCTCATTTTAAATATCCCTATTATATGTAGGCTATAGAAGCTGTGAACATTGCGAATAGCAATGTTCTTAACTTTCAACAACAAAATATTAATAATAATACATATTGCTCCCTCACTTGCGACGTGAAGCTGTTTGGGCATATGTTCACATCTTTGTGAACATAAGTGTGCACAGAACAATTTATTAAACTGTTTAACGTGTGCATTTGGACTCTCCTTAAAGGCAGGGGGATGTTAACTCTCGCCCTCCCAGATTCCTTCTCCAAGATCTTGTAGATGAGCCAGAATCTAGTTCAGCCGCAAGACAAGCGATTTATACAGTATGCAGCTAGTTTAAGATGTTGCTCTGTTGTGCTTCTTTGTTGCAGACCAGCTTAGCCAGGTGCCTTAGATTTGAGTCTAATAAATTAGGAACATTTGATTGGATTACTGTACAGTGGTACCTTGGGTTAAGAACTTAATTCATTCTGGAGGTCTGTTCTTAACCTGAAACTGTTTTTAACCTGAGGTACCACTTTAGCTAATGGGGCCTCCTGCTGCCACCGCACCACCGCCGCACGATTTCTGTTCTCATCCTGAAGCAAAGTTCTTAACCCGAGGTACTATTTCTGGGTTAGCGGAGTCTGTAACCTGAAGCGTCTGTAACCCGAGGTACCACTGTAAACAAAAAAACCAAACGAAAAACCTCATTTTGCCAAAATTTAAAAATCCACTCAGGTAGAAATTTTTATCCTGAAAAAGAGGACGTGTATGGAGAAAAAGAGAACATCTGGCAACCAAACCTGAAAAAGAGGATGTGTCCTGAAAAAAGAGGACATATGGCAAGCTTACACATAGGAAGCTGGACAAGAAGCAAATATACATAGGGTATGCTGTACAGTGGTACCTCGGGTTAATTACTTAATTTGTTCTGGAGGTCCATTCTTAACCTGAAACTGTTCTTAACCTGAAGCACCACTTTAGCTAATGGGGCCTCCCGCTGCTGCCACTCTGCCAAAGCACGATTTCTGCTCTCATCCTGAAACAAAGTTCTTAACCCAAGGTAATATTTCTGGGTTAGCGGAGTCTGTAACCTGAAGCGTATGTAACCTGAAGCATATGTAACCCAAGGTACCACTGTATTCACATCACCACTGACCACAGCCATTGCTCTCCCACTCCTGGTGGGTCCATGGATGGGCTTCAGGGGGTCCGTGAACTGGGTGTGGAAGAATGCCTTTTCCAATGCAATAAAATGAGTCATATGCAAAATGTGCTTTTTCTGGGTATTGGCTTCATAGCCTTCCTCACATTCTCAAAGGGATAAACCTCCATCACAATGAACAGGAACTGTGTAAGAACATCACCCCGGTCTGCCCAAATGCTTATGCTTTGGCTGACAGAGGGCATCCCAGACTGAATTACTTTCTCTCCTCCCAAACCTTCCTCTTCTTTGATTACTTTCTCCATATCCAGAGACAACAATGTCACCCAGCCTGTTATCCAGGCATAAAACCCGGGTGTTCACATTTCATCTGTTTTCTAGTGCTGTCGCTTCTCCTGACACGACAGAAGGACGTGTGGATCCAGAATTGGCCTCCACAGTCACTTACGGATACACTGTTAAGACCGTGTTCCTGGAAGACAATCTTACTTGGCTATGAGTGATCTCCAAAAAAGAAGAAAAACTTGGCTTCCCATCTCCTTCTGTAGCCAGCACAAAGTCCATGCCCTTAACTGTAAAACTATCCAGCACCTTGACCAGCCCTATCTTTGGGCTCACATATGACCCTTGGAAATTTCCCAGAAGCAAAGGACCGTAGCTCAGTGTTAGAGAATGGGCCCTCCATGCAGAAGGTTCTTGGTTCAATCCCTGGCAGGGCTGGGGCAGTCTCCCTGTCTGAAATCCTGAAAAACCACTGCATGTCTGTGAAAGGCAATGTTGGGTTAGACAGAACAAAACTGTGACAATATGAAATGAGACTGCTGGTCTTAAAAAACGGGGAGGGGGGTGGTTGCTGCCCCTGCTTGCAGCTAAACTGAAATATCAGATTTTAAAGATCCTTGTTACCTTACCGCTGATGTAATCGTTCTTTATGGCTTTGGTAAATGCTAGTGCTTGGCAAAAGCAGGTTTTGCAACAGGCAAGCAGGTGTGTTTCGGCAGCTGGAACAACAGAGCTGTCAAAGCGAATCCTCCCCCCCTGCCCCCGGTCTCCTCTGTATAGATCTGCCGGGTATGCCAATGAATAATGGATAGTGAGAGATCATACATCTCCTTCTGGATTATATGAGCAGGTGAGGACATTCTAAACTTATGTTAATTACTCCATAAACACAGCCGGATAATAGCAGGCTGAAAAGCCATTGAGAGAGCGACGACAGCCTAGGATTTGCTCTCGCCAAACCTGCTTTATTTCATTATGAAGAAGACAATCACAATGCATTGCATTCTGCTTCGGGAGGTTTGCATTGTTCTGTTGGTTGGAGCATATTAATTCCTGGTATATTTTTGAACCCCAAGTTGCTGGTTCTTCCCTACGCATCTTAGTGGGCACCTCCACACATTGGACTTGGGTCTGGTCAACAAGGGAAGCAGAATTCATTAGTGGAGTGGGCTGTACTATTGTCACAGCCTTCAAGATGAGATATAAATCTCAGCCAATGTTTTAATGATTACCTCTGTTTCCATAATTATAGCAACTGATTACATGCTTTCATTTATATGTTGACAAACTCTTCTGTGGCTTGTTAGCTACAATTATTTGGGGTTAACACCCCACCCCTGAAATTTGTCCATTCCAAATTCTCTGGAGCATCCAGTTTAAAATAATGGGCCGCTGGAATAAATCCACTGCTTCTATAAGGAACAAGCTCCCTCGTGAAATGATTGACAGCAGAAGCATTAGATAAGCATAATGAATCTTCAGTATTAACTTGCATAAAGATGCATGAGGATAAGTTATCCTGTTAGAAAAGCTATTTTGTTCACTTAGGCCACAAATGCAGCAGTATTGATACTGAATGTTTGCCGACGGATATTCTGTGACATTTCAGCTAGAAATTGTGGGTTATTCACTTGATATCCTCATCTCCATAGAAGCTAGGGGCAGCCTACTGGGAGGGGAAGATACAAATGTCTGTAGCAGGTTCATATTGGGAAAATAGCAGAGATGATGATGATATCACTTCTCACACAGAGAAGGGTGTCTCAAGCGACTCGCCATGAAAAAGGCAATAAAACCATACACAAAGCAACAAGAAAACACAATATCTAAACATGTGCATACAAAAATATTTTTAAAAACCCAAATCATATCCACCCCACTAAAATATCAGCACTAAAACAGGCAACCTCCCCACCCTCCGCAGCCGCTAACTCACTACTCTCAAATTTAGCAGAATTTTTTTAGCCTTGCATCTAAAAGTGGGCAGTGATGGTGCCAATCTTCCTTTCTACTGTGTCACTTCTCATCTCATTCGGCTCTTGTACTTTCTTCTTGCTGCTATAGTATTTATATACATAGCTTATATATGATACATTTTGTATATTAAATAGACTGAACTCTGCTCTTCACTCCTTGTGAGATTTGGTTTGGTTTCTCGGTCTCTGTCCAGCTCCTGCCTCCCATACATTCCATCTCCTGAGAGTTACAGTGGAGCAAAGGGCCAGGCTGAGAAAAGGAATCTCCTCCCTCTCTTCTGCTCTCATTTTAATGTTTGATGTGCTCCTTCTTGTAATTCTATAAGCCTCTCTCCTGCTCATCTTATATATAAATATCTTGGATTTCTAACCCATGCAAAATTGTTTTATGCAAAACAAAAGCCAAAGGGCTTAATGAAGAGATATGTACCTCTAAGAAGGGGAAACGAATGCCTGAGACCTGTGAGCCGTCTGACGTGGGATTGCCAAACACCCAACAAAAAAAGCACCTACAGTTCCAACATGCTTCTGTATTCCCCTTCTGAACTGGAAACAAAAAGGAAGGGAGTAATTTGACCGCAGTTGTTGGGGGCATTCTTTGACCAAACACAAAAGGGGTGATGTCATGGACTGGTTAGATGCAAAGAATGGTGGGAACCCCCAAGGGAAGAAGACTCAGAGCCCAGGGAGGGGTGGAGGGACAATGTTGAGTGGCTACAGGGAGGAGACAGGGAAGAGGAGGTATCCATAGCTGTCAACCGTTCCTTATTTGGTGGGAGACTCCCTTATCCCAGCGCTGTGTCCCGCTGCTATCCCTTATTGATGATGTTCCTTAAATTTCCCGGGTTTCAAAGGAAGCAGCTTCTCTCCCTCCCTCCCTGCTGGCCAGGGAGGAGGGAGGCTCCAACTGTGTTGCTTGGCTGCGTTGCTCACCCAATAAGGAGTCTAAGAACGACTGGGGGGTGGAGCTTGCATGCCTTGTGCCGATCAAATCGGCCGCATTGCCTGGGGACTCGCCTTTGCTCAGTGCTTCCCAGCGGAGAGGTGACGGTGGTTTTCCTTGCTGCATCCCCTTTGCCGGGTTGCTGCGCTGTGGGAACCACCGCTTGAGGCTTCGTTTGTCTGCTGGCTGGGCTTTCTGCCTTTGGCTCGGAGGGGCTCAGAAGTCGAACATACCTGTGCCCGGAAAATCCCTTATTTTGGCTGCTGATCCCTTATTTTTGAGGCTGCTGGTCCCTTATTTTCAAATCTGTAAGTTGACAGCTATGGAGATATCGGAAGCTGAAGAGGTAACAGGGCTGACTGAGCTGGGGTGAGTCTATGGCAGAGAGAAATCCAGAATCAGAGGCAGAAGCTGAAGCAACAGAGTGGAATGAGAAGGACCAAGAGGCAGAGATGAATCAGGCTGGTGAAGAGTCATGGGTGTCTCCCCCTCCTGCTATGACAAGCTTCCTTCCCCACTTCTCTCCCAGTACCAGAAGAGGCATAAACAGGGTGGAGGAGAGGTTGGCTACACACAGGTGCAGTCTCTGATTGCTTGGAAAAGGCCATGATGAGGAAGGGAGGTGGGATTTTTTTAGTCTCAGCAACTGATTTTCACAGAGTAAGACCACTGAGAATGAGCTGCTCTGCTCAACAGGCCTGACACTCAACCAAATCTGTGGAGAAAGTGTTTTTTGCTAATAAAGAGTTAACACCAACTTTGAACTGTGTGATTACTGGCTGGCACACTCCTGTGACAGGTGAGGATTAGTGCGAGTACCAAGGAAAGGGGAACTGACTGACAAAGGAGCAAAAGGCAAGATTAATGATTGCATCTATAGATAAATCTTGGAGGTGGGAGCACACTGAAAAAGAGAAATCAAGGTAGTACAGAAATAGTAAGTTAAAAACAACAACGAAGGATACTAAAATTGAATTTGTTTTAGTTTTATAATGTATAGTACAAAATAGTGAAACAATAAACTATCCATGCTGGGATGGCTGTAAGGAAGGCAGATATAGGTAGAGATAAGCTTCTAAAGGCAGCTGGATTGCAAAACTATCAGAAAGACAATATGAAATGCTCTTACAATGATTATGTCTACATACCTATCCAGTTCCAGTTACTGTTGCTGGACTGCCCGGATGTGGTGCTACATTACAAAAAGATTCATATCAGCTGTTTCGGATGCTTTAAATATTCCACTTTGCTAAGCAATATCCCATCTTCACGAAGCATTGCTGAATGTGATGGTTTTTCCCTTACCTCAATCAAAATCTCAATTCAGTGTGGCCTGTGATTTTATTTTTAGCTAGAAACACCCTTCACTGTACATTTCTGCCCATAGGTTTGTGACCTGTACCTCCCTTTCCCCCCATGGATGCCTTCCCTTTTTCGGTCTCTCCTCTGCAACTATACTCTCACAAAATCTCTGCCATCCAAGGCCCTCTTTACACACACACTGAACCTCACAGGTAGCATTTGCCTATGGTGTTATCCCATGCAGTATGTAAATACTTCAGCCAGGGCCAGATTTAGGTTTGATGAGGCCCTAATCTACCGAAGGTAATGGGGCCCTTAATATGTCCAGCTGTCCTTTGTCAACAACAAATTGTGGTTGTTTTTTCTGTTGAATATTTTAGGGAGCAGGCTAGCAGGTGGGGCCCATTACTTATATCATAGGAGCCTACACAACACAAAACACTGTTGCTGTATGTAGGTTTTATTTGTTTTTTATCTTATATTTTAGAAATGTACATCCATTTGTTGTTTTTTCCTTCAAATTTTTTTGGGGCCCCCAAGAGAGTGGGGCCCTAAGCTATAGCTTGTTTAGCTTATACATAAATCCAGCACTGACTTCAACCAGAGGTGAACAACTGCATGGGTTTCCCCCCACCTGATTGGTTCCCCCCCCCCAGGAATGGAGAGTCACCTAAAATCACACTCAATGGTGTTGCACCCAAGATGAATGAGCATGAAGTGTTAGTGGCTGTGCTTACAAATATACACATAAAATCAAGGAGAGCTTTTATGATAAATCAGCTGAGGTTTATTTGCTCCATTAAGTTTCTTGCATTAAGTATTTTATTCTAGATCCAAATGTACAATAGTGGATCGCTGTGCAAGGATCCCATTCATTTCATTCTACATATTTTGTGTTTTCTTTAAAATGAAGTGAAACATAACCAATTTATATATACTTTTTGTCAGCAAAAATAAAATGTTTGCTATTGATAGAAAACATTCCCCTGCCCCTTCAAATGACATGAGCTCATAAGCTGTAAAAAATAAATACTTTCCCACTAGTGGCTTCATTTTAATGCTATGGATTTTCTCCAATTCTAGTCATGCTTGAAGTAGACCCACTGAAATGAATGAACATGACTAACTTAGGTCATTCATTTAAACTAATGCGTCTACTGGTATAGCTTTGGGGCTTTCTGGTATTGCTAATTTTCTGTGCTCTTTGTCTCTTACTCTCCAATCCAGAAGAGTGAGTTAAAGGGGAAGGAAGCTGCAATACTTCTCCCTTTAACTACAGCTACTGGCTTACATGGAAAGGTTCAGCTATTAGCACAGGACAAATTATATAGCCCCCCCCCCCGTGGGCAATAAAGAAAAGTGATAGTGAGAAAAATAAAATGTTACTATAGAGATTTGAGAAACCAGGACCCTCGGCTCAATGAAACCCATTCGATAGCTCCACAAATTATAACTTGAAAAAACTCTGTCAAAGAAGGAAAATGAAATGGTTTGTGGTGACCAGCACAGTGGAGAAAAAATAAGGAGGGCGCATTCCCTAAATCATACAGGATTTGTAAAACAGTATGTTTCTGGGGGTTCTTTCCATGGAAAAGATCCTTTCCCATACAAGAATATTTTAGTTGTACATCCTAGATCCTAACGAAAACTCTTGCAGTCTTAATATACCCACTTTCCAGGGAGTAAGCTCAACTGAACTCAATAGGACTTTTCTTCTTAGAAAGGCGTAGCAGGATTGCACTGCAACATCATCGGGCCATATTATCTTTCGGGGAGGGGATGACAATTCCCATGTGTATGTTGCTAATTAATTTCAACATCTAATTCCAATCTTATTATACATAGATGAACAAAGCCTTCTGCAAGAACAGTAGCCAAGTGAATCATTAATAGCAGAATTAATAGGGAGTACCTTCCCTTTAGCTTAGTTGGCATTACTTCTGAGTAAACCTGAGTAGCATCACACTACATGGTGCCATACCATTTGAAACGAAAGGGTTGCACCTAACGGAGTCACTCAGGTAACGGTAAGGCTTCCATTAGAGGAAAAGGAAGGAAAGCAATTTTCAACTATTTCTCCCCTGTAGCCTCTCTGCATCTTCTATGGAGCTCCCCTAACCCTCTGGAGGAGATTTAGGGTTTGTGAGCAGGGCGGCAGGGGGTAGAGGGAATAACTGAAAATTGCTCCCCTCTCCATTCAGCTGATGGAAGCTTTACTGTTAGCTGAGAGGCCCTGTTGGATGAAACCCACAAATTGACGTTTCACTCTTTTTTAAAAAAAAAAAAGTTAGAACATCTCAGCCTTTAACTTTGGCCTTGATTCAAAGTTGCTTCCTTTGTTCCCCTTAAGATCTCAGATAAGTGGCTGACTGACCTTGGTAATCATCAAAATATGCTATCTGTTGCTGCTTCATGTGATTTACTGTGCTTCTTTCTCAATCCAAAACAGGGGGTGTCTTATTTAGACTAGAATGTGTATGTAGTGTTATGATGCCACGGAATCTGTTGTATCGATGTCACACATTCAAAATGCGCTTCCCTGTTGAAAAGAGTTGGTCTGCATACCCCAGAAATTAGCTATTCGGTTTTATAATATTATAAATTGCAATCACATGCCTATTTGGGTAATCCACTCGCCCATTTTATTATTTCTAATGTTAAATTTATGTACAAAAGTGCAAGCCAGTTGATAAATATCCCCTACTGATTTAATGACTATTCATTTTTATGGTGGGGGAAAGCTTAAGTATTTTCCTTAAAACATATTTCAGAATTATTTGCTTGTGATTCTACAGCCTGAGATATAACTCCCAGGCCATGGTTTTGGTTGAAGACGTTACCTCCGATTCTCCGGTTTTACTCTGAAATGGTAACCTGACCTTTAAAAAATAAAGGATAAAAGTGATGATGTGCAAAAGCAACAAATAAGGGCATTGGTTATCAACGATTAAAGTAGTACAGTTCACATGTTGTTACACAGTTTTCTGATTTAACATTGTATAAGCCACCTGGCTTTTATTCTCCTGTAAATAAAACAGTACCCTATTCTTGATTTGTATTCTAACGGCATGAACAAGTTCATTGCAAACTGCATGCAGAGAAAAGGGCTGTATGTCCGCTTTAAGCTAAGAATATTTCGATCTAATACGTAATAATGTATACATGATAGTGCATTAATTCTGAAAACGGCAAGCATTGTTACCCCCCCAAAAAGGAAAAACAAAATCCTGATTAGTCTCCTTATAAATATTTTCAATACATATTTCTTACCAAGTATAGAAAAATAGTATTTTTGATAAAGAGGTCTGATTTACATAACAAAGAGCGTGCAACAATTAACCACTCTCTACCAGGTCTATTTGGTTGATTGTCAAGGAGGTGACATGCAGTGGTAATTGTCCCTTCGCCTTTGCAGCACTGGCATAAATACTAGCAGGAGCCTTGATCACCTGAAGCTGATATTGTCTGGCAGCAACAATCAGGCAGTAAGGGGGTGAAAAACCCTTTGCTTCGCACAACAAAGACCTCCTGTGCTAAGGCTCCTCAGTCTTCGTGGTCCAGCTACTTTGTCCCTCAGGAGCTGCAGAGTGTCACAAAAGTCTGTTGAGCAGTCCAGTTAAGCTACAATCTGTGTATAAAAGGCTTTTTTAATGTGCTTCTTAAATCTAGAAATCACCTCTCTGCATATGCGCTGGTCAAACCTTTGCCTTTGCACGGGTTGCCAATTTTTGAGTTTGCAAATTTCCATGAGCATCTGAGGAAAAGGCAAAAAAATAATAATATGTCATGCAGTTTACAAGCTGGCAGTTGTGGAGCATGCTTGAAGGGTTATCACGTCACTGTTTCCATTATACGTTTATGGCTTTGCTATCTTTAATATCCACTGTGCTTTTCATGACATCCAGAGGAAAGTCTTCTGAGGTCTGCGCTGCTGCTGTCCCCGTAGTTCCTTCCAGGTCCCAAGAGCCTGGCAGGTTCTCGAGGCTTAGCGAACTGACCGCTCCCTGACTAAAGCTTCCTTCCTCGGATCTGCTGGGCAACACAAGGTGCAAGGACGTATCCGACGAAGAGCACATGGAGGAGGAAAGAGTTGCTGAAATGGACTGGAGGGGAGTCAAGGTGGTGTCCGAACGCGGAGAGGTGCAACTCACAAACTGCAGGTGATCCTTCTGGATCATATGGTAGTGGGAGGGGGAATGTTCAAGGCTCGACGTATAATAGAATTCGCCACCCGTAGAATTTTGAAGGTGGGATTCAGTTCTTGGCGGACCGCTACCTACGGAGGTCGCATCCAGGTTCCAGATGCCGGCTATCGTATTGGAATGGCAGAGCTGTGCTTTGGTGCAGGTGACATTCGGAACCTGCGTATGCATACATGGCTGGTGTGGAGGCCAAGACATTCTAGTCTGTAAGCTTTCCATGTTGGGGCTCACGGCTGCGCCATGCACGGCGCAAAACTCCGGGGACTTTTGTGCCACGACCAGGTTTTCCAAGAGGTGCATCACATTCTTCATGTCCTTGCTTAACTGAGAGACCTCTTGAGTCAAAGAAGTGACCTGAAATATACATATATTTAAAAATATATACGTATAAAAATATTCACACAACATCGTTCAAACGAAAAAGAAATGGTGGAATCCAACTCACGCCCTTGCATTCACAGAAGGGCTTTTGATCCAGCAGATGCCTCTACTAATGGAAGAGGAAGGGAAGATATTTTTTTTTGCCAATTCTGCAGACCTTGGAAATCAGGGTGGAAAGTGGCGTGGGGTGATGGAAGGGAAAGGGTGAATGGGCAAGAATCACCTCCCATCTCCTTCCATTAGTGGAGCTGTCCACTGGATCAAAAGCTCTGTCATGAATGTAAGAGCGCCAACAGCATCCCATCCAATAGACAGAAGGCAAGTTTCACAACTTAATCCATCTCTCTGGTTCCAGTTGCAAAATTCTCTTTAAGAGCAGAGACGAGTTTATTTCCTAAGGAAAATACCGTATTTTTCTGTGTATAAGACTAGGCTTTCCCCCTAAGAAATAATGTCAAAAATTGGGGGGCTTCTTATACACTGATACATCTCCCCCCCACCATTTTCTTAAATTGGAGCCCCCTCCAAAATAAGGGGCATCTTATACATGGGGGCATCTTATAGACGGAAAAATACAGTAAATCCATTGAATCTTGTTTTGTTTGGTATTTGTGCCACTTGTGGTTCACGATTGTGTGCCACAGAAATGCTAACAAATAACCTATTTTAAGTTTCATTAAAACCAACTGTGTGAGTCAAAATTCTCCCATGGGGAGCAAACCAGAAGATTCAAGAACCAAGCCTGAGTTTTGAATTACTTCAGGACCAATTGCTAGGTGCTACATTCCAGTTTGCTAAGTCAAGCTGGAGCCTCCTCAAATCATATTTTCAAACTATTTTAATAATCTGCTTCCAACATGATGAAATAAAAACCAATTATTAGAGGGGGTTGCTTTTGAAAATAAACCTTTTGGCTTGAATCCTATAATCACTTACCTTGGAGAAAACCCCACTGAACTCAATAGGCTGTACTTTTGAATTGATATATACAGGATTGTTCCATTAAGGTGCCCCCCGCCCCCCAAAATGTCATAAATGTTTGCAAAAGCTCAGCTGAAACTCAACTGAAACATTGGATCGGAGGAAATTAAGGCTTTAGCAGCATAGGAATCAATAAGACTTATGCCAGCCATGATTAAACTTTCCCCATTTCAATGGGACTAAGATGTCATGTTGAAAGCTTTCTATGTAACAGAAATGCTGTCGAAATATTTCCTAAATTTCTGTTTCAGTGTATCTGAAGAAGTGTGCATGCACACGAAAGCTCATACCAATAACTAACTTAGTTGGTCTCTAAGGTGCTACTTGAAGGATTTGTTTTGCTTTGTTTCGACTACGGCAGACCAACACGGCTACCTACCTATAACTATAAATATTTCCTAGTTTAAGAAGTGCCCTACCACCAAGAATTAAGCGTGTTCCCTATCTAATATTATATGTTGTGCAATAGAATGGCCATTTCTTTAATGAAAATTCATAATTTGAGAAGTATTCATCTGGGAAGGCTTATCAGCACCATAGTTTATACGGGTAATCATATTTTTTGGGAATACATAAAATTTGCTATAGGGACGTTGATGGAGAATATACCTCTATATAATGAAAGTAACCAGCTGTAGTCTACAACCCATTTATTCTAGCATTGTTGGCTGAAATCAATTACTTTACACACACTGAACTGAGTGAATTGTGGATTAAAGTTGAAGGGAACCTTCTTTTCCCCCCATTTGATTATACTGTACGTAGCTAGCAGGAAGAAAAGCAAATGAAGGTACAAAATTAAAAATTAGCTCTGCATTGCTTCCAGTAGTAGATAATCAATGTATTTTAGGCGAGATTACTGCCACTGTGCTCGCAGAATTAAACTTGTGCAGTTCATCAAATTGATGAAAAGAGGAAGTAATTTGCAGAAAGCAAGATGAGGCTGTACATTAGTTTTCAAAAGGGTAAACGTACCTGTCAGAAAGAGGAAAGGATAATTGTGAAGCATTTGAGTCTTTCTGAACGAAAAGCGTTTCCAATTAGTGTGTGACTTGTACAACTTAACCTGCTCATTACTATAAATTAAGCACCTGACGCTGTCGTGGTTAAGTCAAAGCAGATCAAGTAGCCTTAAGTCACATCCAGACACCTTAGAGTTAAAGCATATTTATGCCACTTTAACAGTCAAGATTCAATTCCTGGCATCTCCAGGCAGGCCTGAGAAGATCCCCCGACTGAAAACCTGGAAAGCACACTGCCAGCCTCTATAAGGCAGCTTCCTATGTTCTCTAATTATTAACAATATAAAAATACATTGGATATGCTGAAACTAAGATTCTAAGAACCTACGTGGTCATTTAAAGGTTCTCTTTCTGACTGAAAAGCTGCTCCTGAAAACTGAGGAACCCTCTGAAATGGCATTTGACAGTGCATGGTGGGAAGGGATAATCCGGGTCATGCTCAAACATATATCTTAATTTTACTTCACCTTGACCCTAAGTTTCCACGATTTTGTTTGTTTGTTTCCCCTCCCCCACATACCATTGTGTGAAATACTTTTTCATAATGTATTTCTACTTCCAGTTTGTTGGGCTTCATACAAGTGGGGGAAAGCCTAACGACTGTTGTATTAATCTTTAGTGCTTCTGAAATCACATTACAAACAGGTAAGCAGTTCACTATCCATCTTAAGGTGCCTTCAGTGGAGATAATAATACATCTCAACATTTTGGGGTGCAGTGTTAGTTTTGTATCTTCAGCATTTATTTTGTTTTTTATACTACCACTTGCTTTAAGAAATATATAAAAGTTGAAGCAGAAATTCGTTGAAGCTGCACTCCTAAATACATTTACTAGGTGGACACTTCCAGATGATCTGCTCACTGCTGAACGTTCATCCTGATTTGCTTGCAAGGATATTAGGCAACATTCGCTATCCGACCTGGCCACAGTGATCCATGCAACAGACACCTCCAGGCTTGACTACTGTAATTCACTCTACGCGGGGCTGCCCTTGAAGCTGTCCCAGAAACTCCACCGGGTGCAGAATGCTGCAGCGAGGCTCCTCACGGGAACTCTGTCATGGGAGCATATTCACCCAGTGCTTTCAAGCTGCACTGGCTCCTGGTCAGATTTAAGGTGCTGGTTTTGACCTTTAAAGCCCTTCACGGCCTAGGACCCTCGTACCTACGGGACCGTCTCTCCCGGTATGCCCCACGGAGAGCCTCAAGGTCCATAAATAGTGGTCCCGGGCCCTAAGGAAGCTAGATTAGCTTCAACCAGAGCCAGGGCCTTTTCAACACTGGCTCCAGCCTGGTGGAACGCTCTACCTCATGAGAACAGGGCCCTGCAGGATCTGATTTCTTTCCGCAGGGCCTGTAAGACAGAGTTGTTCCGCCTGGCCTTTGGCTTGGAGCCAATTTGATTCCCTCCCCCTCTTTCTTTTTTCTTTTTCCTTTCTCCTCCTGTGACGAGGCTGCATTTTAATATTTTATAGTTTCAATATTTTAATGTTGTATTTTAATCTTGTTTTTGAGTTGTATTCATTTAACTTGTTATTATTATTGCTTGTTAGCTGCCCTGAGCCCGGCCTTGGCTGAGGAGGGCGGGGTATTAATAATAATAATAATAATAATAATAATAATAATAATAATAAGTGTTATTCCACACTTTCCAATGCATTTTCCTGTCATTTCCCTTATTGGGGAGGGGGAAGTGGACTTGTGCAGGACCCGCCAACAAACTCTAATTGTGCAACCTTAATGTGACTGACTTTCATACGGATATCTGTCACTTCATGTGAGCTACCTCACAGGGTTGTCAAGGGGACAAATAATGAAAGAGGGAAATTAGCATGCCACTGGTTCCTGGGAGGCCACATGCTAACCACTACACCACACTGCTCTCCAATTTGTATGCCATATGGGGACTAATAGGTCTGTGGTGTGGGCTGAGGTCTTGCAGTGGGAGGTGCATGAAGGTGACCCACCACAGTTTCTCATGTCTGCAAATGCACCCACAGGCTCAGCAATGTTACCAAGCCTTCATCTATCCATGGCACCACACAATTATATTCCGTAGCGTAGCTAAGTGATCAGGCACTGCACATTGCAACCACTAGGTGGATCCCTCTGCAAGCACTGAACTCTAGGAAGGATTTTTGGCTTTGATTTTCATTCCTGCTATGCCCTGCAAAAGTAAAAAGGTAAAGGACCCCTGGATGGTTAAGTCCAGTCAAAGGCAACTATGGGGTTGTGGCGCCCATCTCGCTTTCAGGCTGAGGGAGCCGGTGTTTGTCCACAGACAGCTTTCCAGGTCATGTGGCCAGCATGACTAAACCACTTCTGGCACAACGGAACACCATGACGGAAACCAGAGCGCAAGAAAATGCTGTTTACCTTCCCGCGGCGGCAGTACCTATTTATCTACTTGCACTGGCATGCTTTCGAACTGCTAGTTTGGCAGGAGCTAGGACAGAACAATGGGAGCTCAGCCCGTCGTGGGGATTCAAACCGCTGACCTTCCGATAGGCAAGCCCAAGAGGCCCATCCCACCACACACTTTCAAATGCCATTTCAGAGGGTTCCCCAGTTTTCAGCAGCAGCTTTTAGACCTGCGTCCCTGCACTATCTGCCAGTGCTTGTTTTCCATAGACTTTAATGGGACAAGGAAAACCTTAAATAACTTTGAATTTCAGAACTTCATCAAATCAATGAAAGTATGTGCTCTCTGAATAAAGCCTGAATAAAGTGCACCAATACTTTCTACAAAAATGGAAATATATTATAAACCTGCAGAATAGCAGGTTGAAATGCTCATTTTTCAGCACTTTCAAACTTGATGTACCTGTGCTGTAATGGATAGAGTGTTGAACTATGACCTAGGAGGCCAGGGTTCTAATCCCCACTCTGCCATGAAGCCCACTGGGCATAGCTGTCAACTTTTCCCTTTTCTTGCGGGGAATCCTATTTGGAATAAGGGAATTTCCCTTAAAAAAAGGGAAGCGTTGACAGCTATGCCACTAGGTGATCTTGGGCCAGTCACTGCCTCTCAACGTAACTGTCAGAGCTACCCTAGGTCCCAGCTCACAAAGGACCAACGCTGCTTCGTTGTTAAGTACAAAAGTCTTTATTGAAGTTCAGTTTCACTTCCAGAGCCACAGCGCGCAGCTCTACGTCTCACTGTCAGACCGCTGATGATCCCTCTGAATCTCCTCCCCCTGTACACCAGTTTAAGACCCTCGCCTTGCTCCACCTTTTCCGCTGCTCTTTCCTCCTCTGGGTCCGCCTGCCCGCCGGGGTCTCGCCCTTCCTAGCCTCTTCTGACGCTGATTCCCCTGAGCCTTCTCCCTCCCTCCGGCGGGCTTTAGGAGCTGGTTCCCCATCCGGCTCTCCTGCTGTCCCCCGCGCCTGCACATTTGAACTTGGCGCGCGCGCCCAGCCAGCAGCTTTCCTCCTGACCGTTTCACTGCTGCTGTCACTGCTTCCCCCTTCGGGGGGGCTAGCTGCAACTGACCTCCCCTCCATTCCCCCACTCTCCGATGGAGGCGTGGTCAGCCCTGACTCACCTCCTCTGCCGGCTGGAGGGGACGCTGGCCCTGACACATGTGACTCTTCCCCCCCACTACGCTCTGGTGGGGAAACTGGTCCCGATCCCCCACTGCTGCTTTGGGGTTCCCCTCTGGCTCCTTGTTTCTGGTGCGTCCCCTCTGGGACCCCCCTTGCTCTGACCATCGGCGCCCCCTTCTGGGAATCTTCTGATTCGCTGGAGAAGCTCATGGAATCTCTCGGGCCACTGTCATACTCCCCTACGCTTCCCTCGGATTCTTCCCCTTTGCTCTCCAATTCCTCTCTCCCCAGTGCTCCTGCTCCTGATTCCCTGACAGTAACCTACTTCACAGGGTTGCTGTGAGGATAAGATGGGGAGGGGAGGACCATGTTCACCACATTGGGCCCCTTGGGGAAAATATAATAATCAATAGATCATAGCTGTTTGAAGTTTGGCACATTTTTAGAATTCTTCACGTAGATCCCACGTGCCAAATTTCACAATTACCAGCTCAGCAGGGATTATTTTTAAAAGCTGTAGAATGTTGACGTTCATATTGGCAAAACCTTCTTTTTGCCCCTCTCCTGACCCTATAATAAAACATGGGTAGCCTTCCGCTGCATAAATTTGCTAGGGATTTTTGGACTACTGATACACGTTTTAAACATGGGTAGCCTTCAGCTGCATAAATTTGCTAGGGATTTTTGGACTACTGATACACGTTTTAAAGTAATGCATCTCTATAGACATAATCATTTTTGCTAACTAGAGACTTTGGAGTTTTGTGAATGCTAAGCATTTCCTACGAAAGTGAAATGCACTTCTGTATTATGCCCTTGCACAAATTTAAAGATCATAGTATGTTTGCTTGATTTTGGTCCATTCTGCTCCAGGAGCTTTTGCTCTGTGGCAAATTACTAGTTCCCCTCCAAAAGGAGAGCTAGGTAGCAATTTTTTGATTGCTAGTAAAGTGCTGTAACACAATTACCTTGTATGAAAGCAGTTATTTGCCCTTTTGCTAGAAAGCTTTTAATCTCGGTTGGAAAGACTGCTAATGAAATGTGTTGCTCCTGGCTACCAATGACCTCCTTTCTCATTTCCCCCCCTTAAAAATACACAAAAAACTGGAGTAGGGTATTCTAAGAAATAAGATGAAGTTGCTGGAAAAGCTAGGAATTGTGTTCCTCCTCTTACAATCCAATGCATTGGTAGGAAATGTCGTCATGGCCACAGACATATGGCCTGTCTGGGTTGTGCTGCTCATGTGTAAATCGTACAAACAAGGGAAAAGCGTAGTAAGCTCTCCGTCGCCCTCCATGAGCTCCATTTCATTTCTTTCCGCTTCTAATTTGTATATAGCCTTTCTATATTACCATACACAAGGTGGCTTACAGCAACAACATATACAACAAAGAACGCACACCTTATTATTATATCCGATCCAATACAGAAAGTCATAATAAAGCATAACTTAAAAATGGAATGACATATCAAATAAAGTAATATTCAATAAGCTAGTTGAATATAATAGTACACAATAAAATTAAACAGCTATAAAAGAAAAAAATTAAACAGCTCCAAACATCAGCAAATGGGACGCGGGTGGCGCTGTGGGTTAAGCCACAGAGCCTAGGACTTGCCGATCAGAAGGTTGGCGGTTCGAATCCCCATGATGGGGTGAGCTCCCATTGCTCAGTCCCTGCTCCTGCCAACCTAGCAGTTCGAAAGCACGTCAAAGTGCAAGTAGATAAATAGGTACCGCTCTGGTGGGAAGGTAAACGGCGTTTCTGTGCACTGCTCTCGTTTGCCAGAAGCGGCTTAGTCATGCCGGCCACATGACCCGGAAGCTGTACGCCGGCTCCCTCGGCCAATAAAGCAAGATGAGCACCGCAACCCCAGAGTCGGCCACGACTGGACCTAATGGTCAGGGGTCCCTTTACCTTTACCTTTAAACATCAGCAAATGATAATTAAACAGAAATCCACTCTTAACAATCACAATAAATACTGACTGAACTATGGTCGAGAAAAACAACAGGAAGTCACAATGCATAAAATAAAAAGGACAAAGCACCCTCTCCTTCAAAACTGGGATTCCAAATCGTGCAGGGAGTATCTTTGAGCAGAGAAGGGTCTCCACTTAGATGTCACCTTGTATGTCCTAGAAGGCAATGCAGATCGTGATACAGGTGTTGGAGCTTAGCGCACTTGTCTCCATTTGCCCTGCATGCACATAACATTTATACATGAGCAGCGCATCTGAAAAGTGCTATAGGCTATTGGAACTAAAGATTTATCAATTATCACTAGGCATGAAAAATTAGCCTTACCTCAAGGGTGTTGCTGATCCTAACAAGTTTCATTTCTCCACAAGGAAGAGTAGAACAATTGAAATGACATGAAATTCTCCATACCTCATTATTAAGCCTGTTGATCTGTTGCTTTGCTTCTTCCGCTTTGATGACTAGCACAGCGGCGCCAACTTCATTCTCTGTAATCATAACAATATATACTGTAAGTAGATGGTCATAGAAATCTCGCATCTGTGACCTGATTGCTCATTTAAGTTTCTTTCCAGATTTTAGTTTGTGAAGGAACGATTTGCCTATGTAAAAACAAGTGTTCCAAATCGAGAACCTTTTCTTGATAAGGCTAAATTAATTCAAATATGTAAAGTTCTACCTTTCCTTCAATGAGTTCAGGATAAAGACAACATCAAAAAACAAAAAATAAAAATAAACCACAGTTCCTCTGAAATTGAAATGGCTCAACTAAAGAAAGAGAGGAAGGGATGGGTAAGGTTTGATTGCTTGCATTCCACAGGTTTGTGCTGTGATGCTTGTCACAATTCAGAAATGAGCCAAGTAGCCCTTCTCCCAGCCCCCTCCCCCAACTTTTAGGCTGTCATCTTTCTGCACCAAAGAAGGTCTTTGACATTTATTCTGCATTAGACTGTAAAATCTTGGTCTAGATTGCTTTTGTTCTCTCTGGTGAGCTTGCTATATAGCTGTCTAGGGGGAAAGCAACTGGGTTGTTGTTCTTAAAAACCCCTTAGGAAGGTGGGTGGGACACAGTAAAAGCTTCATCGTTGGGCTTTGTGCATGTGTGTTTATGTATGTAAGTAAGCAACAACAACCATTTTCATTTCTTTTTTTGAAAAAAATGTTTTAATTTGGGGCATCAGGTAAAATTAGTTGGCACTTTATTTCATTTTATTAAAATATTTAATGATTTTAAAACTGTAGGAAGTGGGACCTGCAAGAAAATGTTGCAGTGTGGAACGTTGCTGTTCTGGATTCCAGCCCCTCCCCTCCCCTCCCCCTTCTTTTCTGTGCCCTCTCGCTAAAGAGTCTTTCTGTGCTCTGTAGCCACAGAGAATGCTATTTTTCCACACACTCTTCTCCAAATAATTATGGGAACTGTAGGTCATTAAATGTTCTCCTAACAACTCTCAGCTCCCTTCACAAACTACAGTTCCCAGGATTCACTGGAGGGAGGGGAGCCATTACTGTTAAAGAGTGATTCAAACGTTTGGTGTGAGTGTGATCGGAATAAGCATATTCTACAATTATTTTATTGTTATGATTAATATGGCTACTCACACCAAGCTTTTGCTTTTCTTGGTGTTGCTCCTCCTCCTCCTCTGGCAACAATTACCTTTCACCACCCACTGCCAGAATTGCACCTTTTGCTTTGGGACTGCAGACTATTGGACCTTAAATGAACACTTTGCTACTTAATATTACCTTCTTACAATTAGGGTCGGCTTCTTTAATGGGGCATGCAGAACTATACACAGGGATGGGCCCTGATTTAGGAAGCAGAAATGCCTGTAAGCATCACGATCTTTTTACCTTGTCTGATAAATGGCAAGAAAAGAAGCCCAGATAACTGGAAAGAAATAGCTCTACGCTTCACCCCCCTGTCACTCTTGCCCACGATGATCCAGTCACATCTAAGGATTTCTCTCACAGTGTGCAGTACACAAAAGGCAGCCCTCTCTGAAAGGTGCATTATGAATCATTTGTAAGATGGCTAAATATAGCACTAACCCCTGATGGTAGGAGATGCTCTGGAATCCTGCCTGAGTTGTTCAGAGCTAAAGTCAAATGTCTGGCTTTCTTCATTATTGTTACCATCTTCTGTTCCATCAACGATCCTGTTTTGAAAAGGAAAGACAATCTTGGAATAATTGCACAGAAATCAAGCTTCTTTGTCCTCAAGCATGGCTAACAATACACACATTTTTAGGGAAACAGAACGTTCATACGATGAACTTTACCATTATTTGAACCTAAAATTGCTTAAAAGAAAAGAGCTGCTATGTTGGTCGACTGATAACGTGGCATAGAAAATTCTATGTTTATCTTTGCAAAGAAAACACACTGAAGTGGATGTTACTGACTTAAACAACATTTTTCCTTAATATAGGACCACAAGCCTTTGTCTGTCTTGTCAGATCTCATTTCCTCCTGAGGGACTACTCATACTTTTGAAGAGGAGTAGGGATAAAAGTAGTGTCCAAACCACTTCCCCAGGTTAGAGGAAATCTGAGATTTCCCTTAGCCTGGAAAGCAGCAGAATTTCTGTGATTAAATATGTTGTTCAGAGGAAAAGATCGCTCCACTGTAATATTATTTTGGATTTGATGTGCTCCTTGCAAGCAGAGCCTGAAACTAGATTGTGATGTTTGCTTCATATAGGAACAGGAGATTGAGGTAGGATATTGTGGTGTATACCAAAAAAAAAAAAAAAAAAAAAAAAAAAAACAACAACAAAAAACCACAACACAAGAAAGCAAGCAAACCAAAATAACCCTCTGCACACAATGGCCATAAATTAGAATTTCAGCTCGCTGAATAGATGCCCATTCTCATTCCCTGCCCGCCTCCAAAAGGCATGGTGAAACATAACTTGTGTTTTGTGTTGTGTTGTGTTAGCAAGAAATAATGCAAGCTGTACTGGAGGTTTTGTAAAAACCCTGGGAGTCGTACATGCTCTCTTTTCGGGCAGGGGCGGAGATTAATGTAATGTTTTAAAAAATCTGACTTGTGAAGTTTCACTCCCTTTATAAACTTTCAAACTGGGCGTGGGGAGAGGGAGCACTGAAGCAGCCAGCTTCAACCCCACTTTGCACCACACACTTAAAAATCAGCAGATAGCTCTTTCTGTCAATAATAATATATGCAGTGGAACCTCTCTGCGTGGGCTCTCAATCATACAGAGAGAGCCTTCTACATTTAACACTTGCACGAATGGGATGCCTCCACAAGTTTTATACTAAATGCATAAAGGTCAGGAACAGGGACTGGTACTAAGCTCCCAGGCACTTGCACTCTCATTAGATGGCCTGAACGAAGCTTTCTTCTTTGGCAATATGACTGTGTTTCTCTACCTACTGTCCTGTTTTTCATCCATACTTTGTTTTCCATTTCTGTGTTCTTTCTTTCTTTTTAATTGATGAACCTTTTGCCCCACCCTCTCCATGAAGGATTGCCATACATCCAGAATACTGCAGTCGACAGCAACGTTCGGGCAGAAATCGAGAAGATGTCTGGGAAAATATGGCAGCCCGTGTCAGCAGTGCAGTTTTTGCCCAACAACTTGGGGCAAAAGTAAAAAAAAGTCCAACAACTTTGCCCCAAAACATATTTTCTGTCCAGATTTTCACTGTTTGAAATATGGCAACCCTACCTCCATGGCAGAGTTTGGAAGACGGCTACCCAACCAAGGTGTTGTTTAATTAAGGCAACTTTCCTTAAGTCATATGAATGTTTGTACACTCCATCATTTCCTTTAACTTATCACTAATCTTCCCTGCATTTCGAATAAAGAAAAAGTGCTGCCGAGATACAAAATGGGGGAATATCACTTGTTCAGCCAACCTCTGTTGATAAATGCCTGTGCGAGATTAGCAGTTGTATAACACTCATCAGTAAATTTACTGTAATGAAAGGGATGTGATAATGCAGCATGAAGGAATGAAAATGGATTTATTGAACTATAACCTATTTTACAAAGGTCACTGAACACCTATTAAAGGTGATTACTTTCATTCATAACTGTCCTAAGCTAAAATCAGCAACGTGGCAGTGGAGAAGGTTCCTTCTCCCCCCTCCCATTTCTTATTCCTCAGGCACTCCTTCCTGCAGCTAGCTTCTATGGACACAGTTCACTGAGATGTTTCCTGCACAAGCCAAATTGAAATGAATAGGGAAGTAGTACATGCTGTTCCGATTTCTCTCAATGGACCTCATGCAGCAGACCTCCCCACTGGGTTCGGCTTAATGTCTTTCCGAAAGCCTTTCAAGGTGAGAATGCAGTCTGTGAGCATTTTAAGGAGAAGGGAGCTGAACTTCCGTCTTAAAATTTGCATGGGTCAACAAAAGAGAGAGCCTTAAAGCAAACAGCTAAGCACTTTGCTGAGAAATCAAGTGTTTCTCTGCTTTTGCACTGCAGGGAGACAGCTGTGCAAAGGCTGTTGTTACTTAAAAAAACAACCCTCCAAGGAACTGCACAGTCCCTGAGATTGTCTAAGCTGACGGAGCCAAAGCTTGGACAGAATCACTTTATATACAGTATTTTTTGCTCTATAAGACGCACCAGACCACAAGAGTCACCTATTTTGGGAGGAGGAAAACAAGAAAAAAAAATTCTGAATCTCAGAAGCCAAAACAGCAAGAGGGATCGCTGCGCAGTGAAAGCAGCAATCCCTCTTGCTGTTCTGGCTTCTGGGATAGCTGTGCAGCCTGCATTCGCTCCATAAGACGCACACACATTTCCCCTTACTTTTTAGGAGGGAAAAAGTGAGTCTTATAGAGCAAAAAATACGGTATTCTCTGTACATAAAGACATAAAGCCTGCTGGATCAGGCCATCTCATCCAGCACCCTGTTTTCACAGTGGCCAGTCAGATGCCTGTGGTAGGATTGCCATGTTTCAAAAAGTAAAAACCAGGACACCTCCAAAATTGTTGAGGTTTTGTTTTTGTTTTTTTAAGGAATCCACCCCACGCCTTTCGGAAATTCCCCTTGGACGTCAATTCCATCTTTGAAATCCCAGCAATGTCCGTGGTGTATAGCCAGTGGGAACCCCTGCAAACCTACCAATCAGGCAGCCACAGGCAGGGCTGGGGGCAGGGCTGTTGTATGGGCAAGGAAGGTTTTCATATAAAGCGACTCTGCCTAAGCACTTCCCTTCAAAGTGCCTTGAGTGGGAATTTTGCAATCAGGGTATCAATTTTTTATATAAGATAAAATAAAACATACTGCTCCTCCATTCCTTCCAGAGCTCTGAAACGTTCATGAGCCAAGCTCTATGGGCTAGCTCAGGGACTGCATGGTTTCAATGATCCTTTAAAAAAAACCCCTCATACTTTGTGTTCTTTTTACATATCCTTCTGACTTCCAGGACTCTGAATGAAAAACAGACAATTTTTAAAGCAGGTCTGTTGAAGGGATGTTGAAAGATGCAGGTGCATTTTGGCAAACTAAACTGAAATCAGTAAGGATGATTTTTGTGCTTACAGTGCAATCCTGTCAATGTCTGCTCAGAAATAAGTCCCATAAAACTCAGTGGGGCTTACTTCCAGGCAAGTGAGTAGAGGACTGTAGCCTCAGTCTCCCATAATGAATGCTGGATAGGGTCTTATTGTGCCCTTAAACATTGTGCATTGTACTGCTTTTAGTTACCAGTTCTTCTGAATGCCTTCTGTATAGAGAACCATTATTCCTTTACGGGTTGTATTTTATTTTTTAAAAATACTTTTTTATTAAATTTTCACTTTAAACAAACAACAATAAATTTAAACATCCATTTGTACAACTCCTTTCCCCTGCTCTGCCAAGCAATGACTTCCCTCCCTCCTGCCAACAGTTTTCTATTTCCAATCTTCATCTCACAGTTTCCTCTTTATTCAAGTCCATGTCATAAGATTTATTTTAATCCTGCTAGTGTCTTCAAACTTCTGCAGTTATTATTTAGATAGTCAGTGAATTTACTCCTTTATGGGTTGTATTTAAAGTGGTTTAAATTGGTGGGTAATTTTAAGGCAACAATATTGTTAGCGACAGTATCAAAGAACAGAAAACATTTATGATCCATAGGAAAAATGTTGGTATGGAAAGAGAAACTGGGTGCGCGCCATTGTAAGAGACATTCCTAATATTTACCTGGGGCTGAGGTCTGGGGGACCAGTGCTGTTTAGGGATGTAAGGTGCAGCTTCAGGTTCTTCTCTCTCCTTTTGGAGTAATAATGCAGTTCCGTTTCATGCTTGGTTCTAGAGGAGGTTGCGCTGCAAACTCGGATAGGTGAGTGGAAGGGCACAGTTCCTGAGGCCAACTGTTTCAAGTTTATCCCAAGATAGCTTTTATTGCTTCCTGACTTTTTCTGCTGGGAGCAGGAGGTTGTGCTTCTGGTATGGACCGGAGAAAGAGTACCAGCCTCCTCTTCTACCATCTCCTCCTCTTCTTCCTCATCTTCCACAATAGAGGGAAGTCTCTTGTTGATGCTTCCATTTCCTTTCGAGTCTGCCTAAAATAGCAGATAATTCATATTCAAATTAAAATGGAAATCTGCTTGCTATGTTGTAACTACAGTGGTACCTCTAGTTGCAAACTTAATTCGTTCCGGAGGTCCATTCTTAACCTGAAACTGTTCTTAACTAGAGGTGTGCTTTCACTAATGGGGCCACTGTGCCGCCGGCACACGATTTCCATTCTCACCCTGGGGCAAAGTTATCAACTCGAGGTAACTCTTCCGGATTAGCGGAGTCTGTAACCTGAAGCGATTGTAACCTGAGGCATCTGTAACTCGAGGTACCACTGTATCTGAGAATCCAACTATGGTAGTACTGTGTTGAATGTTCCTTCCACATATTTTCCATTCATTTCCCAGGAGGAAAGAAATTGCATTTGAAAATTAATAAAGGGGGGGGACTGCAATGAATTTCTCTTGGGTGGGGTGTAGAGGTGCTTTTGTGCTCAGCTCGCTTTTGGGAGGGCCAAATAGTGTTTGTGTCTTGTCTTTCAATCTACGTCATCTTACCAGTAGCCTGAACTTTGTAGCCTTCTGGGGTGCCTGCACTATAATGGGAAGATACATGCAGCTTTTTTTCAGATCAAGAGGCATGGGCAGCCAAGGAGGCTGCAGAGTGCTGAGGAAAAGCTTACTGGAAAGAAAAACTCAGAGAGGCACACCACTCTTGGCCAACTTGCAACAAGGTAAGCTCAACACCCTGCACCCAAATTTCTAAGTGCCCTGAGAATTAGACAGAAAGATGGAAGCCTCTTCTCGAGAGGAAGAAAACTTTTGAGCATTTAATCAAACCCAAAGACCACAAATGTTCCCATCATAAACATTTTGCAGCTTCTTGGGCTCCTTAAATGGGATTCCACTATGTGAGGAGATTTATAAAATATGGGTCTATAAACACAGTTCAGCAAAATGAAAGCAAATGCATTTTGTTACCCAGAAATGTTCCATATTTTTAGTTCATACAGAGCTGTGTAATAGATAAATAGGTTGTCTAATTAATTTACCTATTTATTTAAATCACTTAAATCCCATGTTTCTAAATTTGCTTGGATGGCAACAAAATTAAAATGCACATAATAAAACGAAACAAAACAGAAAGACAAATCCACACTGACAAATAACAACATAAAACAACTCCAGATGAACTGGACCAGCTTTCCCCCTAAAAACTAGCTCAAAGTTTTAGTAAAAAGGTAGCTCTTACAAAGTTTCCTAAGCCAAAGAAGAAGATAATATAGGCACACCTGCTGAGAGAGACTGTCCCAGAGCTGGGGTAGCCATTCAGAGTGCTTTGCTGCATCCTGTGCAAAGGGAAGCTGGAGTGAAAGCCTTCACAATGCTATTTGCAGGTGTGTGGGCTCAGGGAGGTGGGTGTGAGTCGTTGCCTGATAATAGTAAATAGCTTTAAGAGCCTTTGCAGAAATAATAGGCAGGGGAGAACATTTAAAATTAAGTGAATCCAAATAGGGTAACGTTGCTCAACAGTCAACAACACTATTGATGTCCGAGAGCTTCAAAGCAGAACTTTTCACAAGACAGGTAGTGTGTGAATTGTAAGAACCAAAACTAGGCAACATTTCTCGGTAAAGAAAATGATCCTGAAACTGGAGTTTGGGTTTAAAATCAGGAACTCCCCCCCACACACATGTAGCCTTATTCCTTTCCATAATATACTTACTCCATGTGGGTTGCAGTTTACATTCCAGATGCAGTTTCATATTTAGATTAAATGAGCGCAATGTTGCTAACAAGCCCCGTGGTCTGTATTGGCTTGCTCTACTCTTCCTTTCTATCCTATTTCCTATATGCCACTTTATATTTTTAATAAAATCTCAAAGCATTTTACAGCATGTTAAATCAATAAAACAATAGCCAGGTGATGTTCCTCTGGCCTCATGAGGAGCCTCTTTTGTAGGGCTGGGTGAGTCTGGGCCCCACCCCCTAGGCCAGGTGGAAAGGGCTACTTGACTACTATATTGACTACTACCTTGACAGCTAACTTGTGGAACTTCAAGACTCACCAAAAATTTGGACCAGGGTTTAAAATCTTTTAGTCCTAACCTTCTAACCAAGATATCATATTGGTTATCATCATGATTTTCATCTCTATTTTGTCCTCAACTGAGAACGTATACAGCATAGTCCCATTGTGACATAAGTTTTATCTTCATGGCACAATGTCCATGGAGGATTAAGTATGAGCAATATTAAATCAGAATGGAAAATAAATCTGGGAGAAAATATGTAGACCCTGCATCCTGTTCATAGCCTGACCAACCCAAATTCACCTCTGTTTTGTATTTGGTTTAAGAAACAAAATAAATAAATAAATGTACGTGGCAAGGTTTATTAGGGGCTCACTCAAAATCTGTACTAATAGGTGAAATAATAACAACAAAAAGTATCAGTGAAAATGTGCAAAATGCCCTTCCTTATCATGTAGCAACTGCAGCATGTTCCTAAACCAGATTTCCTCAGCCTAGTCCCCTCAAGATGTTTTGGACTTCAACTCTCATCATCATTGGCCATGCTAGCTGGGGCTGATGGGAGTTGTGGTTCAAAACATTTGGAGGGCAGCTGGTTGGCAAAAGCTGCCCTACACTTAGAATTAAAAGTCAGGACTTCCAGGACAGGCTTGAGTTCCAGTATTATTCTTATTAGAACAAAAGTGTGGGTAGTCTCTTCAGTAGACTCACTGAGGCAGCGGGTCAGATAGGACATTACCGGTACCTCTCTTCCACTCTGGCCCATGAAGGAAGGCGAGAACATGCTCTGGCCCCCTCTAATATCACCGGATGGCTGCACAGAGATGCAATGTTCAAATGTATATGCAAAATCAAAAGGGCTAGTTATCTGGGCCCCATTTTCTCTGGAACGGCAGCCATACAAAATGGGCCTGAACTCAACCCAACACATAGGGCTGCACTCAACTAACTTCTTTGCAGAGTTGATGCACTGAAATTAATGGCCATATCTAACTTAGGTGGGTGAACTCTGAGTAAAAGTTAGCTGAATACAACTCATATAAGTATAAAATCAAGTTCGTGAACCCTCATCATATTATTGTTTGGATAGGCGAGTTCTGTGGACTCTTTGTTATTAGGTTCAGTATTAACATGAACCTAATTTGGCTAGGGAGTTTCTCTCTATATACTTTCAAGATTTTGAAATTGCGACGTTCACGTCGATATAGCATAGTAAAAGTCTGTTGCTTTGAAATCAATATTTCAAACGTCACTGTGAGTTGCAATTCAGAAGGTGATCTTTTGGGGAGATGAATCAACATACATAAGTTAGAATCAGCATGCAAAACGCATCATATTTTGATATGAGGCAGCCAAATATTTAATGAGAACTTACAATTTTTTTTACTTCATAATTCTATGCAGACCAGAAACTGTGCATGCAGGGCCTGGCTTTAAAATGCAGAGGTAGCAACTGGGCATGCAAACAGGCAAGTTTATCCATGCCAACACTACTGTACCCATTATAAACAAGGACCTTTTAAAAAGGTACATCATCTCAGTGCCTGCTGGGATCCAAAGGTGACACTCTGACCCGAAAAGGAATTTGGATTCAGCCACAGGTATTTTAAAACTAAGCTCATTATATTAAAATCAGTCAACCATACCTGACAGATTGCAGACTTGTTTGATAATCTTGTGATTACCTGAAAAGAACAACAAATAGAGGAAGTAGCAAATACCAGAATCTGCACAATAGTGGCTTTTCCAGCAGCAATTTTAGAGC